>NC_056733.1:778737835-778836555 GCF_019279795.1 Protopterus annectens
TTACTGCCTTCAGAATATCTAATAATAAATATTCATACCAATAAGCCACACAATGAGAGTGTAATACTTCTCTTTCATCTACAGGGAGTTGTACAGTTTAGTGATTCAGTGAATTAGAAGCTTCTAATAAACCTTGATGAACTCCAATAAGGTCTAGTCATGCAGTGCTTGTGATGAAAACACTGCCGTGGTTATTCTATGAATCATTAAACAAAGTTAAAGTGCAGTAGAATAGGGTTTTCATATAGTGAGCCTTGATCTAACCATCATTACATCTTCCCTTTCCAGCTTCACGTGCAGATACGCACTTCCAAGTGACTTCTCATGAGTATCACCCCTGTAATAAGAAATCATTTCAGTAGATCAGTACAAAGAACTTTGGATATTTACTTTTAAGAATGGAGTTGTTCATGTTGTTTATAGGTAGGTAGACTATGCCTCATTGGTCTATTTGTATCCCCGATCCTGCTGCAAATAGCACAAGTGTACAGAATTATGTTCCCTTGACAATCACAAAGATTATCATGTTACAACAAACGAACATAGATGGAATATGAATTAAGATTTGTTTTACTCAGTGTGAATTGGTTAGAGTTTATTGTATTCCCAGTAGATGAATATGTGATAAGTGTATTAAATAAGTCAGTATAATTAAATGCTTACTATGTGAATTTATTACATAAGTTGGTAGCAGAATTATTCTGACAATATCTTAGAGTATGGAGTATTAGCAGGCAGTTCTGAATAAAAGTGATACATATTTATATGAAGTTGGAGGTGACAGTGTGCCAAGAACAAGGTCATTTAGTGGGTTACAGCAAGAGCAAGTCACTTGATTAAATGAGTATGACTGTAGTGATTTTTTTGTTGGTAGATACAATATATCCTGTGTATGGCAGCTGGTGGTAAGACGTCCCATAGTATAGGGCCTGCTATGCAAGTAAATCTGTTGTATAAACTATGTCATGTGAAGACACAGAAAATAAAGTCAGTAGTTCCAGAGGTGCATAATTATCTGGAATATATGTCTAGTTTTAATGTTGTGGTCTGTGGATGTGATTTATCATTTTATACAGAAGTGCATCCAGGAACCAATGAGCTTGAACAATAACTGGTGCAATGTTAGCCTTAGAGAGGGTCACATGACTGTGCCATTTCTTTGGAGGGAGTAGCTGTTGAAACTTTTTTTGTTGTTGTAGTGAAGTGATAATTAATGGAAGGAAGTAGTTTAGAATTGGAATTTGCATACTATATGCAAGCAGTTGCTTGTGCCTTCAGGAAGTTTGAGCTGCAGATTGTATAATGTTTTCCTATGGATATGAAAGCTGCCGACTCTTTTGTTAACCTGTGCTTTGAGGTTCTATCCACACTCCTGGATATTGGTACAGGAAAATTCATTCTAAAAGCAGCTCGGCTAGTAAAGGGATTTGTGAGACAAGGGTATATGACAATATATTTTTCTGCATGTTTAACATCATCGATTTAGCTTTTGAGTAATTAATTGTAAGAATTAAGTATGTTTTCCATTTGTGAAGGCTGATTAGTTTTTTTTAGTTACAGCTTTAAAGATAAGACTGTATTTTTGCCTGTAGGATGACATGGCTAAGTCATCTGCATAATAAAGGTATTCTGCAGTAGTTGACATTTTTGAAATATTGATACAGAGTGAGAGAGTAAAAATGGAAAAAGACTATTATGGGGACCTAGAAATGAGCCCTGAGGAGTGCATGATGGTTCAAGTTTGACTTTATTAAAGTGTGGCTGTAAGAACTAGAATAAATGTCTTTATCATTGAATAACCCAGTGCTGTACTGGAAAAATGCCACGTATCCCAGTTTCTGCTTTATGTCCCAAAGCTTCTTATACCTTTCAAAATAAAACTCTCACTGTGAGTTTGCTAAAGGTGGTTTGTTATGTAGTAGCAGCATACGTTGGATGTACATGAAGTATTTCCAAAATATATGAACAAGTCTTACACTGATACTGTCTCAAATAACAGCACCAATGAACTGAACCAAACTGAATACTCAGACTTCTGTAATTCTGAAAATGAATTATACTCAGAAATGTTCCTTCCTGCTGTAATGGCAGAATTAACATAAACTGCACTGTTTCCTGTAGTTTCTGGACTTTTACTCCTGTCTGAATATCTGTATTCAGTGTCTAAACTGAACTTCTGTAGATCTGAACTGCTGGATCTTTAAATTAACTTTTGTACTGAGTCCCCTAAGAATCCAGACTTAACTGTTGTTCTCCATCTTAACTGGACTGACTTTTTGTCAAGCACGTATCTCTCATAATACTAAAACCTGTAAGTTTCCTACAAGTTCTATACGACTCTTGGTTTCCAAGCCATGTACCATTTAAACAAGATCTGTTTTTGTATCAAATGCTCTGCGCACACTGTTTTTTTCTCATTCTTATCAGTACTTTGGCCTGAAGATTATGTCACTCATTTAATTTGTATGCTTCAATGAAACATTCCTTTCTATTGAAATAGCAGTTACTGAAACTCTACTACAGCAAACAAAACTGAACCAAACTATTTAAAATTACCGCTAGAAGCCATACTAATTGAGGAACCACAAAATTTATTTAAACGCTAAAATACAAACGTTTTCGTCCAACACTGTGGTTAGACTTCTTCAGAATAAATCCAAAACGATAAAAATTTATTTTCAAAACAAATACTCTAATGGTATAATTAATCCACAGGTGTCTTAAAGGCACAAACTCCAAAATTAAAACAGGAACTACCGTAAGTCCGATTACTTTATAACCACAGTAATAACAAACCAATGTATGATATCTATTAACTTATATTGATTATAATTGCAACAACAAATAAATGCTAACCGAAAAGTGTGCACAATCTAATACTGATATTGACATGTGCAAATTGTGGGGAACTAAAAAAACATATATATATATACATCCTACACAGGTCATATTAATACGTTTCATATTTTAAAAGTCATATTGATACATTTCATATTTTAAAAAATATATATACTTGTCTGAGTAGAGTTAAAATTAAATTAAATTAGACTACATATGAAAACAACAGTCTAAGCTGACTTAAGATCAAGAAAGATCTCAAATTGTGACTACCCAACGTTTGGTGTTTTAAAGAGACATATATATGTATGTGAAATTAATTTAAAAACATCTAAATACACCAAACTAAAATAACTAACATTCAAGAAAATTCTCATGTTAATACTTACTACTAATGCTCTAAATTGTATTAACAATATAAAACAATATTAAACATATTAAAAATTCTAAACATTTTTAGAAAAATATCGACTGTATTAAAATATTAAAACTATTAAACTTCCATATAAAATACCAACTTTATGTCAACAATTGTGCTTAACAAGTGGGATACATGCTACACTACAAATTAGTGTTTAAGATTATATATAAAAATTATTCTTTAAGATTGTATGTTAAAAATTATATATGTAAATAATCTGAAAAGACCCTAGCAATGTTTACAAAAAGGACCTTATCTGTCCAAACTTCTAAGTTTTAGTAAACACATTAGGGAGCATTTTTCATTTTTCATTTAAACCTGGGTCAGAATAGGCATTAAGTTTAATTTGCCATAGTAACTCTTTCTTTTCTAGTAAGAGGCCAAAAGGGCCTCCCCTAGCATCTTGTGTGATTTGGTCAATTATTTTGAACTGTAACTTATGATGGGGATAGGAGAGAACATGTGTGGCTAAGGCATTTTCTTCTTTTTGCAGGTTGATACTTTTCAAGTGTTCATAGACTCTATTGTTGTTTTCATATGTAGTCTAATTTAATTTAATTTAATTTTAACTCTACTCAGACAAGTATATATATTTTTTAAAATATGAAATGTATCAATATGACTTTTAAAATATGAAGCGTATTAATATGACCTGTGTAGGATGTATATATATATATATATATATATATATATATATATATATATATATATATATATTTTTTTTTTTTAGTTCCCCACAATTTGCACATGTCAATATCAGTATTAGATTGTGCACACTTTTCGGTTAGCATTTATTTGTTGTTGCAATTATAATCAATATAAGTTAATAGATATCATATATTGGTTTGTTATTACTGTGGTTATAAAGTAATCAGACTTACGGTAGTTCCTGTTTTAATTTTGGAGTTTGTGCCTTTAAGACACCTGCAGATTAATTATACCATTAGAGTATTTGGCGCGCAGTATAAATATGTTTTGAAAAGAAATTTTTATTGTTTTGGATTTATTCTGAAGAAGTCTAACCACAGTGTTGGATGAAAAACGTTTGTATTTTAGCGTTTAAATAAATTTTGTGGTTCCTCAATTAGTACGGCTTCTAGCGGTAATTTTAAATAGTTACTGAAACTCAGTGGTGGCTGGTGACTGGAGACAGCTGAATGGGTGGGATCAATGGGAAGGGGTGTGGCCAACTTAAAAGAGGAGGAGCTATGCTCAAAACCACAAAAACTGTAACTTTAATTAAATATGCTGCCCTGGGTGCCAAACCGTCATTATGAGAGTCCAATCAAGACAAAATGAAGTGTAGAAGAAAAAAATATTTCAATACATTGGCTGCATGACAGCTTACTTAATATCTAGATGGAAACAAAAAGGTTGTGAGGCATGAAAAAATAAATTACTTTTTAAATACATTACTGAAATGCCAGTCAAAATCAAGTATAAGAAAAACAAGCAGCACTCAACTCAAACCACTTCTCCTTGCACTGCAGTTCTAATTAAATTTTATATTCAGCTTTATTAAAGTACCAAGTAACATGCTGAAAGTAGCAATCTCTGTGATACCCCCACTTGTAAAAATGTTTCTTATCCAAAAAAGACCTGTTGCCTGACAACAACTATCTACTTGTTTCATGGGGAAAACATGATCAAAGTAAACAATGAAAAACAAACAAGAAACAAGCTCAAGATACATTGCTTAAAGGATTACTGCACAAGTTATGGACCACAAATGCTAGATTGGCATTCCGTTTAGTTTACAGGTAAAGCCTGCAAAGATGACTACAAGTCTCCAACAAATTTAATGAGCTTCTTAAAATAATGTAATTCTGTCCTTTATTACAAATACTGTCATATGCATTCCAGTACCCAAAGCTTATATGTTATCTAGTTATGTAAGTATTCTCTGCATGGCAACAAGAGAAAGGCTTTCAATGTTGGCAATTCTTTAACAGTATGCTTATTAAAGCTTACTTACATCTTACAATCTCAGACAAGCTTACCTGATGGTCATTAAAGCATTGCTACTTAAACACAGAGCAACAGGCACTTACTGAATAATAATAAGCATAAATCAACAGTATACAAATATGATAGAAACCAGAACATTCTGCAAAATCAAGGACAGATGAAAAGCCACTGTAATACTTGTGTCTACCTTGGATGAGGGGATACTCTGCACATTTACACTGCATAACTGTTCCTTGCCTTGCTTGGACACATCCAGAGTCACTACATGGGGGAGTGGGGTGTAACAAGTATGTCACAATTTGAAAAGTCTCTGGCAGACTGTGATGGCCCTGACACATTTGTCATACCTGTCAACCTCAGAGCAAGAAATATGGACAAAGCCATACATAGAAGTGGGACAAAGGCCCAAAAATAAGGACAATTTTTAAATATTGCTCTTATAAACTTAGAAAGATAATAGAATAGGTCTTGCATTAGTATGCATATTCTGAAGGGTATGAAATCTGAAACTCAAATGTCTGTCATTATTTTCTAACATCAGTCTTTAATGATTTGCCACTAATTTGCCAAAAAAAACACAATTTTATGAAACATTTATCAAAAATGCGATGCAAAAATATAAAATATTCACACAATACAGCTGGCAACCTGTCAAAGAAGGGACGTTTTTTTAATATTAGTACTGCTAACTTGAGCAGCTGACAAAATAAAAAATCTACATGCATTTCTGAAATAAAAGTAATCTATAACTCTGATTATTACAGTTATTTATTAATTGTAAACCCTCCATGTTTTTTTCCAAAATTGCCATTTTGTGGAGAGGGGTTATTAGGGGAAGAGCAAAATTTTCAGCTAAAATTGGGGACAGTTGAGAGGTTTGAATATGTCTAATTCTATAAAGCAATTTATTTGCACGTACCTCTCAACCTGTTAATGCAGGGAATCTGGACAAGGCCAAATATATATTGGGGGAACATATAAACAGTACTAAAAATTGCTCTTGTATAAACTGAGACAGTTGATAGAATTACAGGTCTTGCTTTAGTATGCACTATTCTGAAGGTTATGAAGTCTGAAACAGTCAGTGTCTGTCATTATTTAGTGACTTAATTCCTAAAGGATTTGCCAGAAAAACACAAATTTTATGAGGAACAAACCAAAAATAAGAATCAAAAATCTATTCATTCTGCAAAAATCTGGACAGTTGAAAGGTATAGTTCAGCCAGGGCTGTCTTTGAGTTTGCCGCCCTTTCCCCTCACAAAATGATGTTCAAATGGTGCCTCCCCCCTGCAGCCATTCCAATGAACCATTATTTGGCTATTTCACTGCTTTTACCATAAACACTAATGTGCATACTGCTTTACTTCTGCGATGATTTGGACTTCATTTGAAAGTTTTATTTTGCATTTTACAGCACAAACACTAACAGATATCTGCTAAACAAAGCAATGCAGTCTCAACAATGAAAACAGACTTAGCATTAAAACTTCTCTGCCCGTGAAACTCGCATTCATTGAAACAACATTGAAACTCACATTCAAAGAAAATACATTTTGCCAGTGGCAGATAAAGATTCATTTCAGGCTGTTTTCAAATCACAGGCCCCTTGCACATGAAACATACACATGGTCTTCGATACACCTTCCTGGTTGTATTAAATTATATTCCTTGTACAATACAGTACAGTTTTAGAGGGCGTTTTAAATTTATTGTTTTGAAAAATTTTCCAGTAAACAATGGAACAAAATGCATGCACCAATAATGACAAAACTGCCCAGTTCAGAACATTTCCATCATAAAAGTCTACTCAAACTTCTACAGTCCACCAGTATCAGTAAATATGCACAATCTCTGAAAAAGTAAAAGTCATCTAAATAATTCCGCATTAAAGAGATCTGTAACTAATGAAGATGTTGCTGCTAGCAAACAACTATATATTTCATTGTTTTATCTACAAATAAAGTGCCTGTTGCCCTTGAGGAATATATTGCCTATGTTACCTAAAAAATGATAAGCTAGTAATATTGCAATAGGGAATGGATGGCAAACTGATAACAGGTTCATAGTTACTAGGTATCTTCACCAAAATGGAATGCAGCATCCACGCCATTTGCAACACAGTACAGTATCAGCAATGCATCTACCTACTGTGGGAGTAGAACCCACAGCCTTCTGCATCAAAAGCAAGTATACTACCTGTTGTGCTATTAACAATGCAAGCAGATTCAGCATAAGCAGCACCAAACTTTTGCTCCCCTGCAGCTCTCAGCTCCTTGTAAAATCTACTCAGCACTCAGCTGTATCTCTGAACTTTGCAGCACAAGAAATCTGGAAAAAGCCAAAATTTATTGGGGGGGGGGCAAAAGCCCAAAGACCAGGGACACATTTTTAAATATTGCTTGTATAATGTTGGAAAGTTGCTAGAATAAAATACTGTGCTACCACCATACATTTCATTGCCAAGTCTTGAATCCAGGACCCTGTGCAAAACAGTCAGAGCAAGATACCACTATGCCAAATCAGCTGTTTTTTGAAAGACAGGAAGACTGAAACTTAAATGGCTACCATTTAGTGAATTCAGTTCTCACTGTAGCTGTCAACCTCTTAGGACAAAACACCTGAACAAAGCCAATAATGGGGGAATACAGCCCCCAAACATATTCAGTGAATTCAGTTCTCAACCTCTTAGCAAAAAACACCTGGACAAAGCCAGTAATGGGGGAATACAGCCCCCAAACATATTCAGTGGATTCAGTTCTTACCATAGCTCTCAACCTTAGCACAAAAAACCTGGACAAAGCCAATAATGGGGGAATACAGTCCCAAAAATAGGGACAAATTTCAAATATCCATTTTATAAGCTTAGAAAATTTCTAGAATAAAAGGTTTTGTGTTACCACGTACTTTCTGAGGATTATGAAGTCTGAAATTCAAATGCTTGTCATTTTTATTTATTTAACATTTGTTAATCAGGAAAGTCTGACTTGGAACAAAAGCCAATTTTCAGCAGAGGCCAGGGAGAAACATTCCAGACACATGTCTTTTTAAGATGGAAGGACACCAGTGCTCCCAGAGCAAACCCACACAAACACAGGGAGGATATGCAGACTCCACACAGAAGGCACCCCAGCCAAGAATCAAACTAGAGAACCTGTAGTTGTCAGGCAACAATGCTGCCTCTGTATTACTGCACTACTGACAGTGCAAAGACACAAAAATACAAAAAACACAGATTTTATGAAGAACAGAACAAATATGAGGCAAAAATCTGCAATTTTTTTACAAATGGTTGGGGGTAGGGAATTCAGGCTCTCGCCACCTGGGCCCAAGGTACAAGGTTCAAGCCTGCAGTATTCTCTACCCATCACCCTATAGCAACTGAGGCATCACACACACACACACACACACACACACACGCACACACATGCACGCATACACACACAGTAATGTCCATTGTATTCCTTCCTGCAGTGTCATACCTGAGCCCAAAGTCTGTAAAACGAGAGCAAGTCCTTCCCCTAATGTCTGTCCAGCCAAAAGCCCACGATGAGAGCAAGCCCTTCCTGCGAGAGCAGAGCAAGCTAGGTGCTACCCAGCCTGCGGACGTTGCAGTCCGATCCTCTTCCAGTCTATGCAGTTGTAACTGCATAGACTTTTCTGCTGCTGAATGCTGTCTTCCTAATCCGGACTGCTTGATTTGGGAGGTGGGTGCTATCAAGTACTCATACATGACTCTTTAACCTTGGTTCCCAAGCCTTGTGCCATCTAAACAGGATCTGTTTTGTACCAAATGCTCTGCACACTCTGTTAGCATGTCTCATTCTTATCAGTGTTGTCGCCTGAACAGTTGATTTGTATGCTTCACTGAAACATTCCTTTCTATTGAAACTGCAGCTACTGAAACTGCATGTAAAATATGAAATATGAAATGATGATATAGGTCTGCTTTAACATGGCTCCATTTCTAGGTCTATGCAAGAGACTTAGGATTATTTAGGATTTATGCTGGAATAACTATTTATGTGAAGCTTGATTTGGGAGGTGGATGCTATCAAGCACTCATAAATGGTCACAGGACCTTTTAAATGTGTCTTCTTAAAGGTGTATGACAGGGCCTATTATGGTCCCAGTGGTCGCTTACTTTGTATACTTCCTGTGTTCCTATTAGCTAAGCATTTTTACAACACACACATGCACAAAAAACAAATAAAACAAACTGCAAAACAAAGTGTAACAAAAATAACACTAAGGTGAGAGTATGTTAATCCCCCTTATACCAGGTGAAAAGGCTAAGTTTTAAAATAATACCTGAATTAACTAAGCATCATGATCCACCTAAGCGATTCAGGCAGAAGGCAAGACTCTTACTGTGGGAAGGAATGTTCTCCAACAGACTCGAGTCAAATCCTCAGAACCTGTAACAAATCATGACCCAGAGAATGTAGAGTAGGAGCACACAGGTTGAAATATGAGAGGTGAAACAAGTGATATGGAAATTAGTTTAATGCAGTTATTCTTGGAAATATTGTTGGGAAGTGCTTTTGAAGGCTAAGGCTGATAAGGATTGAAGAAATTTTTGATAACAGATTTTACTTAAAACTTTGGCTAAATCTATGAATACAGCTCTACTTTGGCTGCCTATGTACAAGTTATTATAGTACATGGTATAAATAAAGAAGAAGTAGGCTGTGGGGATAACAGATTGCTTTAATCTAGGAAATGTTTTACAATTGCTTATTTTTTTTCCTTAGTAGCTTAGAATGTGTGAACAATAGAGATATACATGTCATTAGATGTCTGACAAAGTGGGCTTTGTTGTCTGGGTATAGGGATGTTTGTTATACATTTGCATTGCTGAGAGAAGGTACTTGTTATTGGTAAAGGAATTATTACATGTTGGAGGGGGATTGCCCTGAAAATTGTCTAATGTATATAGGAATTTCAAGTAAAATGTTTCTGAACACAGATGTCGGATATGGCAGAAAGATTTCAGACATTTGGTTATTTTGGCTGCAGTGTTCTACAAGCTTGTGGGATCTTGGAATTTAGCTAAGCCACCACTTAATAGGAGGTAGCTAGCCTTGGAAAAGTTCTTAAAGGTTTTGGGGTTTGCTAGGAGTTCAGTGTTTATATTTATTTCATGGGTGACCTCTCTGTGATCTGTATTAACCAGTGAGGATATACACAAGGGGGGGCATGTTCCCTCATATTTGTGAGTACCAGATTCAGGATATTCCCACTCCTAGTATTTAGGCATACTAGCTATTCCAGAGTATTTGTATTAACAAAATCCAGGGATCTTTGAACCTGTATGTTAGTGGTTGTGTATGTATACTATTTTATGGTGAATAGTTGAACTCACTCATGAATATGGTGTTAGGTTGAATTGTGAGTGGGCTCCTGTACATTCAAGTATACAATATGGTCATCCTGGGTCACAGATGGGGACCTATAGCTAGCAAGGATATGGTACTGGACTTTACCTATGGTTAGTTGGACATGAAGTAGCCCAACTGTGTCATATTGTTTAACAAATCCTGAGGTGTGCTTACTTTTTATGTAAGTTGATACACATCCAACTCTTATCCCTTCCTGTGTGGTAACTGGTCTAAATGTGTGAAAGGTATTACAGCCTTGTACTGCTAGGGTGCCTTCCATGTATTTAAACTATATCGCAGTAATTGCTCAGACATCAACACTCTCCAGGGTGAGGAGCATTTCCAGGGAGTCAAGCTTCTTGTTGAAACTGCTAGCATTGAGCAGTAACACCTTTAGTTTAGCTTGCATAGAATGTGTTATGTTTGAAGATTAATCAAACTGGCATTGCCTAAAAAAGACACTGAATGTTTTAGTCAATTTCAGAAAGCCTAGTGGGGAAAAATGTAGACAATCCCTGTCAAAGCAGCATGTCTGTCAATCATGTCCTCCCAAGATGACAAATATTGGGTCCCATTAAAATGACACCAGTAAGTAAGCCATTTGTAAGTCAACCACATCATGTTTATATTGTGGTACCTTCCTTGGAGAAGGCAGAAGGATGCTCAATGCTAGGCTCACATCAGCACACAATCTGAAAGCTGAATCATGTTACTATATAGTCCAGGGAGCTACACCTCAGGTCATTAACACCCACATGGACTATGCTAGAGTCATACTAGTACTTATGGTTCAATGTCCTGAGTGCATTTGTGTGACCTAACAGACCCTTGCCCCTGATAGGCAACTAACAGTGATTCATTCCCTAGAGTATTTGGGAGGTTGCTGAGGGCAGCATATGGGAGGTCTTTGGATTTTGGGTAGATTACATTTATGATCCTCAGCATATGTGAGTTTATGTGTCTGATCCATAGTAGGAGTAGTGAGTGTGTTACTGGCAAGCTGTTTGGAGATATCAGTGTCCATATGCATGAGCTTTGCTTCTAAACAGACACTGCAGTTACATCTGTCACATACTGTGTCAGTCGGCTTAAGAATGAGATGGCTGTTAGTAAACATGAGACAATTGCTACATAGTCTCAGGATGCCCATTTCCACTAGGCTGGCTACAGAGACAGTAGAAAAGTGGCATCCATGGCTGTTGATACTCTTTTTTCTAATCTATGAAAGGTTGTGCAATCAGGGTTTGGAGTTGCTGAGATGGGAGGTGAGGTCTGGGATTGCTCTAAAACAGCACTCTTGGGTAATACCTACTCTGTACTCAGCTAGATACTTGAGAAAACAGCAGTGGATGTTTTATGTAAAATTACTACTCTAGGTGTCTGCTCTACACGGGGACTGCAAACCACTGCTGCCTAGCAAGTAAAGGATATACAAGAGACATCTGTAGATATTTCTGCACAAAGAAATTGTGACTTTGAGTAGTATTTCTTGGGGTTTCCCCAAAAGCATTGACTACTTTAAAATATTCAAGGGGTACCAAAACCAAAACTTATAGAAGAATTTAATTGTAGCCACTACTGACAGGTTCCTCATAGATTTGGCATCTTTAATAACTTGCCTCAAACTGAAAGATCATGTGTATGATCCAGTCTGGCAAATGCAAAACCAAGCAGATGAAAAATGGTAATGCATTATTAATGCAACCAGGCAGAGATTCCTGAGAGATTTTCCTGTTTCTGAAGTACATGCTTCATGTATACTTTCTTTAAAGGATTAATGAAAAAGAATAAAATGATATGATACAATATGACATAAAGAGTTGGTCCTAACAAAGGTGGCAGAAGATAAAAGTATTAAAAATTGGAAACAGCAGAGTGTTTGTGGGAAATAATTACTCACTGTATGCCAAGTAGAATATAAATAAATTTATCCCAGTAATCAGGGAATGTTGAGAGGCGGGTGTGAAATTCAAGCTGTCATATCCAGCTGTCATCAGAATACTTTTTTCCTAGAGAATCAAAGACATTTTTTGATGCAGAACAGGCTAAGGAGGAAATAAAAAAAAATATCCTACTAAAAGTGAGCCAGCAAACAGAAGGGGACTTTGCTTATCATTGTAATAATTAAACTCATAGAGAGACGTTGCCATTCCAGTGTTCCAAAGCATAATGCTTGAGAGTCAGAAAAAAGAACAAGAATTGACTAGTAGAATCAGGAGTACCTTGGACTTGAACCCTTGTCTGGTGTTGGGAGATGGAGATGAACAGGAAGAAGACCAGCAACTATAAAATTAATAAATAAAAGGTAAATTATAAATATGTAGAATATGTGAAACATGGCTTTGCAAGAAAATGTGACTGAGAAAGAATGGGCTTTTGTTGACTTTTTTAAACTTGTGGGAGGACTGTAAGGCAAATACCCCACTTTATGTCAGTAACATTTATAAGGACAATAAAAGGGAAAAAATAACTGTAATAAAACAATTTTTGTTATTACAATTTGCATAAAACATTTCATGATATAAACAGCAATATATAATAAAGCTCTGTGATGTGTAGTCAGGGATATTTAAATGTGTGGGAGCATCTTCACTGACTGCTGCAAGTATTAAAGGAAACAAGTTTTTTTTTGTTGTAGGAAATATAGGCTTTACAGTATAAAAAAAGAAGAAAGGTTGAACGAAAGCAAGTTTAACATTAATATGGTGTGACGTTGGGCTGCTGGGGTGGGAATGGGATGTAAATGTTCACTGATTATAATATATGTAGAATTAAGATATTCTCATTGATTTTTACAAGGGAGAATGTCTAGTTTAATATTTCTACCTTAAGCTATAAACAAATTAGTTTGTTAGTAAGTAGGCTTGAAAAATAAGACAAAATGATGAAAGACATGAAAATGCCAAGTTTCTTACATCTGCAAAAATATTATCTTGTTTTTCTTTTCCGTTAATAAATTGTTCAGTAGGAGTCAAGAAGTCTACAGCTGAAGACAGATGTGCATTCTCTTCTGAATAAAATTTACAAGGATTCATTGCTGAATACTTTTACATGAAGAGAAGCTGTCTGCAGGTGCAAGCAATTAATCTTGAAAGTTTTGAACAATTTTGCTGAGGGAAGTGCAAACTTCCTGAAAGTCGACACTTCAATGGAACAAAACAAAAAATGACCAAAAACTAAAAGGGTGAAAAACTACCCTTTTCATGTTTTTTTACAGGGAGCAAGCTCCCCTGTATCCTCCAATGTGGAGGACAAGCACCCTGCTGAACTTATATATACCAAGTCCAGAGTCACGCTTACTCAAAGAAGTGAGAAAGCTCCCAAGAAAATGAATCATTGCCAGTGCACAAATAGAAATCACATTGGCAATAATTTCCCAAGGAGAAAGGCATTCAACTTTTTGCTGTTCAACTTCTTTTTCTGTGAGCTACTAAAAGTTCTGGGATTTCTCCTTGAGACTGTGTAGGGAAGCCACAAAATTTAAATGTACAATGGCAAGCAGTTCAGTGAAAAATACAATTTTACATTATGGGAAGAGAATTAGTGATTGCAGACTCTCTACCAGCCTTAATACTTTAATGTTCTTGAAAGATCAGTGTATAATTTAATTTTATTTGAAGATAGCCAGTGCACTATTTCTATTGTTTTCTGTAAGCATACAAGCTGATTTTCACTTTAGGGAGGGGAAGAGAGATAATAAAAGAATAGACAGAAATCACTGTAGGTTGAAATACAGGCTGTAGCAAGCACTCAACATGGATAACCTTAATTTTAGGTGAGGTAATGTATGTGTGCAGCTGCTGATTTGGGGCAATTGTTCCTATTTGGAGGGATAAATTTAATTTTTGGAAGATGCACATAGTTTTGTGAGTTTGTTTTAAGCTAATAGGGGATAGGGTGGTTTTGAAAATGCATTTATTTTTTTTTTGAGGGTTTTCATTAAAACAAAAAGTCTTGAAAATGTGACATAAGTTTACATATAGAGATAAGGAGAAACAACTATATAAAAGGTCAGCCTGTCAAACAGTGTGGCCATGTAACATGAAAGTTGAAAATACACATTCATAAAACTGATGTACAATAAGTGGGAACAATAGTTTTTTTTTCATAATGATTATGCTATCAGTATTATCTTGGAATGTAAATGTCCTTACAGGTACAAGCAAAAAGGAAAGAGTATTAAATTATAATAAGAAATGCAGAGTACAAATATGAATTCTACATGACACACATTTGGAAAGGAATGAACATGTACATTTGACAAAGAAGGATTTCAGGATGGATAATAAGCAGATTATCAGGTACAAAGGAAAGTGTAGTAACTATACTAGTTGCTAGAAGTGATCCAATAGAGACAGAAGAAGAAAAATGACAATAATAGTAGATTTGTGGTAGTAAGGGGCTGTTGGGAATGGAAGAGAGTTACACTGACATGTATTTACATTTCACCAAAACTGCTATTATGGGCATTTTTGGAGAAATAATCAGCTTTTAGCAGGGAATATTATTTATAGTTGGAGACTGGAACTAGATTTGCAGTAGTGAGGATGTATCAAAGGGACCTATGAGGGAAAATATAACAAAAGAGGGTAGATGTCTGAAGGCATTTATGAAAATATTTGGTGGTGCAAAATCTGAGTGCAATAGTAAGAGATCGGACAGAATTTACACAGTATTCCGCAAGGTACAATAACTGGTCTAGACTAAACATAAATTATATTTCAAAGAAAACAGGAACATGTACATTTAATTCCAGGCTCTGATACACATCCAATAACTATTTCAGATCATGCACCTATAAAAAAATAAGACAATAATACAGTGTAATTAAGCAGAAATATCTTCAGAAGTTATAGCAAGTGAGTGAGGTAAAATAAAAATGGAGCTTAAAATAGGGTAAAAAATAAAAGAGAAAGAGATATGGCTACAAAATATAGGAATTATAAATAACAACCATAGTCTGAGAAAAACACTACAAAAACAACAAAAAATCCTCAAATAGCTTAGATCAGCAGGGAAATCCACACAGTACTAGCGTCCACTCTATTTATTAGCTGCTTTCATCAAAAAAGACTTCCATCAGAATTCAAATTAATGATAAAAACACTCCATTTAAATACTACACCCAATAACAGTAAATTATTCAATTTAACAGACAATTAACATATTTATTTAAACTTTTTTACCATAAACTCTCCTATTCCTTAAAAACACTTAATATTCACAGCATCATTAAGCCCAGGGCTTCTGTCCGACCTTAACTTTATCTGCCACAAGGCTTCTTTTTGTTCCAAATAAGACTTTATGTTTATACCTCTTAAATCCATATGCCCCCGTTCAATAACAGAAAAAATATTTTTTTTAATTAATATATCTCAAGGTGTGCTTGTACAAGGCACTTTTTGTATAAACAAACTTGGGAACATTTCCCACCATGTTGTACAATTCTTTATTACCTTGTAGGACCTTCCAATTATTTTTAATAATTGAGTGGATATTGTCACCATCTACTGTCCTGTCTAGGGCAAAGGCCAGCCTTCTATCCTCATTTCTACTTTTATTTTTGTTTTTGTTGCTAACAAAGGAATGGTTTAAAACTGGAGGAAAAGAGGAATACCCTTTTCCTCTTATTTCATCCTTTAGTTGCTTCAAAAATCTCTCTTCATATCCTCCATTAATAAATAAATTAGTAATAAAGTTAAATTTTTCATTTAACATTACATCATCAGTGGTCATTCTGCTGGCCCTAATATATTATCCTCTAGGCAAATTTATCTTCATAAAATGAGGGTGGTTACTATAATAATGCAAGTAACTCTTGGTGAAAGTTACTTTTCTATGTATTTTATTATCAAATTCTGTGTGTTTCATTCCATAATAAAGTTACATCCAGGAAATTCACTGTTTGACCAACATCCCAGATGTCAGTAGTACACATAATGTTAACTTCAGGACTGTATTTATAACAGTGATTACATTCATGAAACGGATTCAAAAAGTTCCAAGAATCTAAGACAAAGGACTCTAATTTTCTAACCAGGGGGTTTAAAACAATATCTACCAACAAAGAAATCCCTTCTGTCATATAATTGGGAGCAGAAACTATTGTCTGAAAAGGGGGATTGGTCTCACATTTATGTCATTTCAGAATTCCGAACAATATCCCAACCTTGGGGTTTTCAATATTACAAAAATTAAACATCGGCTCATCAATACTTCTGTCTAACAGGCTGTCATATAAAAAAGCATGTACATATTTATAACAGTTATTAATAAATGAACAGTCACCTTTGCAATATTCATTTTCATTTTTTAACATGTTTTCAATATTCTCAACATACTTGTCTTGGTCCATTAGAACCAGCCCCCCCCCCCAATCAGCTTTCATAATTCTTAATTTTTTATCGATAATTTCCTTGAGAGTATTTTTTTCATCAGTGGAAAGATTAAAGAACTTATTCTTAACAAATTTCTTATTCAATGAATCTCTAATAGCATCTTCACATAATGTTTCAAAGACTTTTAACGTGTTACATAAAGGTGGATTATATGTGAATGGTTTAACTAACAATAAAGCATTTACCACACTTACATCTGTGATGCCCGTGCCCTGGCCCAGCAATTAAGGAGTCTCAATCCTCACCACTAACACCAGTGAGGGGCGTCTCATATAGAAGGAAAGAATAACAAATACACATAGTAAATTGCAATTTCCCTTAAGAGCACACAGAGATCACAGTCAGTTCGGGGCTGGTTGCTCCCTTGCTCTCCAGGTCCCCAGTAAGATTCCCCACTGGCACAGCTATAGGGTCCAGATCTTAGCCTAGTGGGCAAGCTAAAACCTCCAGCACCCTCTCTGCCCAACCAGTGCTTCATGTCCCTGCTCAAGTAGCTGACACACACACACACACACACACACACACACACACACACACACACACACACACACACACACACACACACACACACACACACACACTTTGAGAAAAAATTATATAACCACACAGACATGTCTAGGGAAGACTGGCATAGGTTCTCCAGCTGTGCCCCTTTTACCCAGACTATACAGTAGAAATCAGTGCCACCACCCAGCTAATATTTATCAGCTACTCAAAGGCCCTTAAAATTATCACTGTGTAATATTATTATCCAATTGGTAGCATAACTAAACAGTCAAGGTGTATTAGAGTTACTTGTTACAGGATCCCTATACACATGCAATGTACTCTTAGAGCTTAACTTATCTCTACAAAAACAGCCACAGCTGAAAGGTTTTAAAATATTTAATAATAAATAATAAAAAACACAAGACAATACTTTCTACTACACAGTGCTAGTCAAGAGTTCAGAGATCACAGAGAAATACTTAAAATAATTCAGTAGTACAGTTCTGACATCACAGAAAAACACTTAGTCTAATCTTTCTAGTTTCTAGCTATTTCTAGGTGAAAACACAAGTCTAAGATAAACTTACATATGGAGACAGGCAGATTGCTGATGAACTGGATGGTCAAGACAAAAATTCTTAATTCTCTCTGATTCTCTCTGTTTTTAAAATCACATTCCTGGTTTTCATTATATCATTCTTCACACGTCCCGGGGTTCCCAGGCTAACAGAAACTACATTTACATACTTAACATCTCCTTGTGTTATCTTGCAGCTGGTCAGGAAGCAGAGCAATAAAAATACATTTGCATGTTTAAATCTAGCAATTTAACTCTTGAGTAAAACAATAGAAAGAATGTCTTCATCTAGACAGGCCGGAGCCGACTTTAGATCAAAGGGTCACGACATGTTTTATGTAGTCAGCAGAGAGCACTGTTGTTTCATTTTTTTTCAGTTCCACATCTAACAGCAGTTTTTTTTTCCATTTAAGACAACAAGCCTGTGCCTTACATTAATATTTACAAATGATAGAATATATCTATAAAATTCTATCTGGCTAGGCTGGCAGCCTTCACAACATCATTTAAAATGTAATTCAAATTCAGTTTACAAACAAACTCTTTCAAATGTGTAACAGTCCTGCACGAATCTGTCCTTTGAGCAGGAACAAACAATAATCCCATTTTTAATACTTTTTCATGATGAAAATTAAGTGCAAAAGTAGACAGGTTGTAAATTTTTGTATCATACTTGTCTAGAGACAAGTCCAGCTTTACTCTCCCTCATGGCCTTAGTGTCCTTATTCTCTCTGTTTTCACTTCTTGGAAGTTAAAAAAAGGTGAAGTAGTTTTTGGATGAGCTGCTTTAGAAATGAAGTCTGAGGCATCTTTAGCCGGTAAGCACAAAAGCAACTCATCAACATCCTGTCTCTGTTCTTGTCTGTATTCTTGTCTGTCCTCCAGAACATTTCTACAGTTTCTGTTCTTCTTTGAAACCTCGGAAATGACGTTAGCACTTTCCTGCCTTAGGAAGTGTCTCTGAAAGGCCAGTTTTTCCATAGAAGAAGTGTTATTCCTATTAATAATGCTCGTTTCAGTAAATTTCTTATGACCTGTGGTTTTCTGTAAGGGATCAAAGAAAGTATATACATTCTGACATTCATAGGCTGTAATGTCTCTATTTAATTTCTTATTTTTGAATATAGTAATCACAGATTCTAGCCGTTCAAGCTGTCCCAACATGTTATCATATTCAACAAAATAAGGGGAATCTCATAGAAGAAGAAGAAGAAGAGCAACTGCAGAGTGCTAAAGAGAAAATAAGGAAGTATCTGGATAATATGCCTGATTTTTAGAAAGATTGTTAAGCAACTGTTTTTTGTTTGTAACTCTAGACCACAAAATGTTTTAGCACAACTTAGGCAACAAAATGTAGAAAGGGTTGTCTCCAAATATAGGGAGCCTATGACAAAAAATACCCAGAGAGACTGTAGAATAATACAATAAAATTGTATAAAGCACAGAAACGTGGAAATTAAGAAAGAGCAAAAATGGAAATATTTATGATAGACTTAATAATATCAAGGTTAGAGGTAGATGAAGCTCAACAACTAATTGTTAAACAGGAGTAAATGAGATAAAAATTGTGATGTATAATCAATCTTCAGGAAAGTCTCTGAAGATGAGATAAAAGCAGTGATGTATAATCAATCTTCAGGAAAGTAATTGAAGATGAGATAAAAACAATTATGTATAATCAATCTTCAGGAAAGTCTCCAGGAACAGCTATTATCTCTGTGGAAGAATAGAATTTAAAATGGGAGAAACTGATAGATCTGGAAGATTTTATTTAACCATATTTTAAAAGGAGCTGAAGCACTAGCATCTTGGAAGAATGCTGTGGTGGCTGTACTACCTAAAAACAGTAAAGACCCATCAAACCCAGCTTAATATAGACTCATGTCAATTTGAGACCATTATTATAAAGTGTTTATGTATAAAAGAATAGCAAAGGTATTGCCAGAATGAATAGATATTGAACAATTTGGTTTTGTGGAGGGGAGACAAACATTTGACAATATTAATAAAACAGCGGTGATCCAGAAGGAAGCAGAATGTAAGAAAATGCCCCTGTTTATAGAGGGTCTTTGTCACTCTTATGTGCATTAAGAAAACATTGAGGCACAGGTGTTCCCTTAAGTATTTTATTATGTACAAACACATCAGGAGGGATAGCAAGAACATTAAATTTAAATGAACTATCTGACTGGCTAGTAACATTGCATGCTTACACTCTGGCTGAAAATGGCACTCACTCCTGCGCTTGAAACTGATTAATGACTGTAAAGGAAAGAGAATACGTACTAAAAATGACACTGCTTTGTTGTGTAACACACTGGCGACAGGGAATGATGATATTTCTCTATCAGAAAACCTTCAGTCTACAGAAAAAGGCATCACCTTTCCAATGGAAAAGTTAGAAAAAAAGAGGCAAGGGGCAGGTGAAAAGGAAGAAATCAAAATTGAACATGGAAGGACTGCAGAACATTACTGTAAGAAAAAAGAAGAGAGAGACAAATGATGACTACATGGCTCAAGCTGTGGATTTACAATACCAGCTGGATAAGAATTTAATAAGCAGTGAAAACAGTAGGATTAATAAGACTAATAGTGATGAAGATCTGTCCTTCATAACAATTGACAGAGCAGAAATTACTGTATTAGAAGCTGAAGATTCTTCAGAGCTGGCCAGCAAAGATATTCTTGTAATTGGAGATTCAGTTATTAGAGGAACTGATACTTATATTTGAGGAGATGATAATGAACATCGAGTAGTGTTATGCTTGCCAGGAGCAAAAATAGAAGATGTGAGACAAGCCTTGGAATGCCTTAATGTAAGGAAGTATGGATCTGTTTTTATTCATGTTGGTACAAATAATGTCACCCGCAAAGATTCTCTGACTGTTAGTTGGGAACTAATAGCCCTCCTAGATAGTATAGCTTGTACTGGTGTTAGGACATATTTTTCACAAATCACCTATAGAAAGGATAGTTAGGTCACTGTGAATGAAAAGATTTTTTGGATAAACACCTTCATGGAAAAAATGTCCTGTTTTAAAAAATGGAATCGTGTAGAGCATCCAAACCTTCCTTGGGTACACGTGTTCAGACGGGATGGTATGCATTTGTCTAGATCGGGGAAGAGACTTTTTGCTGCAGATATTATGTAAAAGTAATACCGCTAAACACTCCCAAAGTATCCTCTCAGCAACAAGCAAAAGCCAAATTATCTGACAATACGAACTGTAGGATACACCACGAGAAAATCCAAGTTTGTACAAACCTTCTTCTTTATTCCATAAAACAAAGGATGAGCGCTTTCGCGTGCACCATGCACGCTTCATCAGATCTACTTACTGATAATTTAGCTTCACTTTATATATCATTTGTAGAGCATTTAATTAATCCAATCAAATAATCATACACTTTCTCTAATCGAGAATTAAAGTGACCTAGTGCATTCAAATTGTGTTAGCCTATATGCTCCTCATTGATGAAAGTGCTCACATATCAAACGCTTAATGTATAAGAACAATTATTTAAAAATAACACATGTTATAAAAAAGTCTGCTTGAAAGATTTTTAAAAACTTACTGGCTAAAAGCTGCAAGTCCTGAAAACATAATTCAAGATACAAATCAATGCTGTCTATAACTAATAAGAGCGTTTACGGATATGCAAGACCTAAAGTGCCATACTCATATAAAACCGCTGTTAATGCGTCATGATGAATTGTTACTAATCGTTACTTAAGTTATATATAAATATTAAACTGAAATCCTTGAAACAGAATATTAAATGAATGAAATATTTTTTCTTCTCTATTCATTTGTTATAAACATTCAAAAAAGTGCATCTATGAAAAACGAATACATTGTCATAATAAAAACATCTACATCTTGCAAGTCATAAAATTCATGAAAATTGGCGTGACATAAAGTAATATGAGTCAATGTGTAACATTAATCAATGCTCTACATGTTCACGTTAGTCTCATAAAATTGAGAATCAACAACCAATATGAATCTCATGGAATGTATATTGTAAGCCTTGGCATGGCTCTCGCTCTTTTATTACAACGTCAGAGCATATAGCCTAGCCAGAAATGCAGATCCTTAAATTGACTTGCTAGATATGTAAATAAAAACCATATTTAAACAATTCAATCTATAAATTCATTTGTTACAGTTTATCTGCAGGCTTCATTAATAAACTTATCGTGCAATAAATGTAGTCTATGAACAAATAATGAAAAATTACATAAACATGACAACGTAATGAACTTAAATTACTAAATGTTTCATCTATTTTAACATTCATAAATTCAGATTACTATATTATCTAATTACTAAAAAATAATCATCTTTAGTGACAACTGTCAAGCTGTTAAAATTTGAAAAATGTTAAAAAATAAACCAACCAACTCGTTGATATTATGAAACACCTATATCAAGAACACTGATAAAGCTAATCCATTGTTTCTACAATATAAATTATAAAATGTTATATGTATAATGGATAAGATCTATAGTATATAATTGGCTATTATACCCCTATTATAAACTATTATTTGATGACTTATAATAAAATAGACTTACTGTTCTAAAATGAGTTTTAAAGAAATATAATTGTTAATGCCTGGTGCCGTGTGTGCTCCAGATCTAAGAATCTAATCAAGTTCCAAGCGTGCTAGATAGTTAATATTATCTCCCATCCTTAAATTTTGTCTTACTACTTGTAGGACCCTGAATTTGAATTCATGTGTGGGATTTGAATTAATGTGCCTGGCTAAGGCATTCAATTCATTCTTCTTCCGAATGTCGTAAGTATGATTATATATACGCTCCTTAAATTTCCTTTTTGTGAGCCCTATATAAAAGGCATCACATGCTGTGCAATTCGCCATATAGATTAAATTCATAGTGTTGCAGTCTGCATGACATTTGGGTTTAAATTTAAAAAAGCCTTCTGGATGCTGATAGTCTTGTATGGTTGTAATATGCTTGCACATATTACAATTTGTACATGGAAATGTACCATATTCTAAACCTCCCTTATCAGAATTTTCCCTTGGTTTGTTAGAATCAAAGGCAAAAATAGTTTTTAAATGATCACATGTACGAAATGCAAAAGAGGGTCTATTACCCACTATGCTCTGAAGATCATTCACCATAGTAAGCACATTCCAATGCTTACTTATAATATTCCTAATTTCAGCATTGTCATTGGTATATTTCATCATAAATCTGACCCTATTCTCATTATAAGTTCCTCCATTATATATTGAACTTAACGTCTGATGTTTGCTATGATTTAAATCAATATCATTAGACTTGTCACCTCCTGAATCTTGTGTTGCTGAATAAATGACTTCATTTTTTATTTTCTTGACTAAACTTGAATTGTAGCCCCTCTTCAAAAAAAGTTGTTCCATGACTTCAACCTCATTGAATAAAGTTAACAGATTTTTGCATAATCTAGTTAATCTAACTAATTGGCTCTCTACTATCCCTGTAAATACATGTCTTGGATGCATACTACTAAAATCCAATAATGCATTTTTCCAACACGTTTTTCTATAGAGTCTGGATGTCAACTCATTCTCAGTATTGAAATATAAATTAACATCCAGAAAATTGATGTCCTCTCTAGAATACTCTACTGTGAATCTGAGAAACGCTGTGGTGGATTCTAAATAACATACAAATTCCTGGAGCTCTACAACTGTTCCTGCCCATATTATGACCATGTCGTCAACAACCTTCTGTACAGTTGTATCTTATTCATCCACCTACTGTTGAACAAGTGTTTTTGTTCCCAAAAATATAAAACCAAATTGGCGTAAGAATTCGCACATGGGGTGCCCATAGCAACACCCCATGTTTGTAAATAGTACTTGCAGTTGAACATGAATGCATTGTTGTATAACACTATTTCCAACAGTTGGCTCAACAGAATTTGTCTGTCGACCGTGAAAGTGCTTTCTTGAACCATCAGCTCCCTAATGGCTTGTAAGCCATATTCATTTGGTATGCACGTAAATAAATTGCATACATCAAGTGTCACTAGGAATGGGCTTTCTAGATGTGCCAAATCATGCTTTGCAAATTCTATATCATCCAAAAGCTGCTGTGTATCTTTTAAAATGGTGGAGATATTTTCTACCAAAGGTCTTAATATTTTTTCAACAAATGCTGATATATTGTAGGTGGCCCAGCCTCTCCCAGAAACAATAGGTCGCATGGGCATGGGATTAGTTCTTTTGTGTATTTTCGGTAATCCCTTCAAGGAAGGTATAAGTGGATTCCTAATGTTTAGAAACTCATAAGTCTCACTGCTAACCTGACGACACATTAACATGTCGTATAAATTATCTTGTATGTTACTTATTATAACATTCACCTCATCAATTGTTATTTCCTTATAAGTGTCTATGGATCCTAAGGATGACTCTATATTTTGTATATAATCTTCCTTGTTTAATAACACTACACCTCCACCTTTATCGGCTGGAGTAATAACGATGTCTCTATTAAAACGTAAATTTCTGAGAGAGTCAAATTCAGTATTGTTTAAATTGTAGAATTTGTTGTTAACATGTTTATTGGAATAAAATGTGTAAAGATCTTTTTCACACAATTTGACAAAGCATTCTACTGGTGGGGGTAGCAATGGCGAAAAAGTACTCTTTTGTTTAACCATGTTGATGATTGCATTATTACTAACATCATTCTTAATATTTTTAGTTTTAAAGAAAACTTTTAAAGCCACTCTTCTCGCAAACAATCTTAGATCTTTAAAAGTTTCATGTAACAAACTAGGTTGTGATGGGACGAAATTCAGCCCCTTATTAAGTAATGACAGGTCAGAGTCAGATAGCTTATAGTTAGAATGGTTAAAAACAAGAAAAGTCAATTCCAAGCTTTCTTTTGGTACCCGTACCTCATCATACCAAGCGCTCATCCTTTGTTTTATGTTTTATGGAATAAAGAAGCTGCAGATATTATGCAATATTTGACAAACACTAGGCAGGATTTTTGCCAGGTCAAAAATGTAACAGTTCACAGATAGCAACATGTGATGCATCTCTGATGGTTGTTAATGCTAGGAGCATTAATAATAAAGTGTTTTTATCGGAAAATTTGCTACGTTCCCACAAGATTAATGTTATAGTTTGTGAAACACAGTTAAAGAACAATGACTGGAAACCAATTCTGTCAGGATATAAATGTTTTTACTGTAACAGACATTCTAACAAAAAATCAGGTGGAGGTGTTATGATAGGGATTAAAGATAGCTATGAGACCTGTGATTATTACATGTTCAATGATAACACCAATGCTATAGACTGTGTAACTCTTACAATAAAGACAACCCTGGAACACATAACAATTGTTGGAGTACACAGACCACCAAAGTCAAGTGCAGATGACCTAGAGGAATTCATGCATTTATTACATGAAACACAGGAGAGAAGAATAATATTAGCTGGGGACTTAAATTTACCAAAAAGAGACTGGAATAATATTGATTCAACAATGTTAGTAAGGAAATTATTCACAGAATATATTTAGGAACAACAATTGCTTCAGGTTGTAAAAAAAACTACCAGGGGTTGGAACATACTAGATATTGTTTGTATTCCCAAAGAAGTGACTGTAACTTCAATTCACGTTTTACCACTATTAATGTGCAGTGATCATGGGGTTATTAAGGTTAATTTGTCACTAGATAATTCTGCCAAACTGAAATCTAAACCAATGCACAGAAGGTTAATTATAGATTATATGGAAGCAAAGCAAACACTATGTAAAACTAACTGGAGTGAGGTGTTCAGTGGAAAAAATGCAGATGGAATGAGTTTTGAAAGAGAAATTGAGTATAAAAAGTCAAAAAAATGTTTAACATCAGGATCTAGGCATAAAACATCAGAGGGATATATTTCCATAAGAACAATATATCTGATTAAGGTTAGAGACAAAAAAAATAAGAAATGGAAGAGTGGTCAAACTACAACTTTGAAAACTGAAATAAACAAGCTGGACAAACAGATTAAGCATAGCGTGAGACAAGATCAAGAAAAATTTGAAGAAAATTTATATAAAGATATTGAGCATAATAGGAAACCTTTTTATAAATACATAAGATGTGGAAGGAGTAAAGATGCACAAATTGATAAACTGTGTGTAGACTCTAAAATTTATTCTCAGACACAACAGATTATAGATGTATTTACAAAATCTTATGCAAAGCAGTTTGGCTACATAAAAGGGGTGATAAGTTGTCCTAGTGACATCCAGGTAACCCCAGATACTGGAATCAAGTTAGATTATATCAGAAAAGAACTTGGCACAGTGGATCAAAACAAAGCACAGGGAGGAGACAGAATTAGTAACAATGACCTGAGAACACTTCAGCAAGAACTTACACTACCATTATGTCTATTATTCACTATGTCATATAAATATGGAGAGATTCCTCAAGACTGGAGACATGCGCTTATTAAACCTGTCTTTAAGGGAAAGGGGAGTAGGACAAACCCAGAATCATACAGACCCTTAAGTCAACTTAAATGTTGTGGAAAATTAATAGAAAAGGTAATATTGGATAAGTTATTGTCAGAACGGGATAGGTTGGGACTTGAAACCATTTATCAGCATGCATATGTTGAAAATAGATCTATTACCACCTGTAACATGATGTTCTATAACAATATAATAACAGCTATGAATGAAAAATTATGCTGTGATGTGATTTATATAGATTTAACTTCAGCATTTGACAGGGTCATGCACAAAACACTGATCAATAAATTAGTACAACTAGGTATTAATGTACTCTTGATAAGATGGATAGCTGCATGGCTTACAAATAGGACATGGCAAGTATCACACACCGACTGGACAGGTGAAATCATTGGTTACAGTCAGGGTGTCCCACAGGGCTCAGTCCTAGGCCCTTATTTGTTTAGATTGTATCTTTCAGACATAACTTTTTCATCTGAGGTGTTCTACAGTCTATACCCAGATGATCTGAAATTAGCTTAACTTATTACAAGTGTTACAGATAAGGCATGTCTGCAAAATAACTTAACTAAACTGACCATTTGGACACAGGAGAATAATATGCTGATAAATACATCAAAAACTAAGCATATGATATTTGGGAGACATAAACTGAAAGGTGAATATTTAACACAGCACACAGTGGTTGAAATTGTAGACTCATTTAAGGAGATAGGTATATGGGTAGATTCAGCTATGAGTTTTTCTAATCATATCAGTCAATTGGTTAATAATAGTTATATAACTATAGGTTGTATAAAACGATTTATAAAGTCTAGGAAATTAAAAATAATGAAGTCATTGTTTGTTACATTAGACCTAAACTTGAGTATGGAATAACAATATGGAAACCCTATAAGAAGACAAGCATGAGTAAACTGGAAAGAGTACAGTGGAAATGTACCAAGGGCATTCACTGATGTGAAAATCTAAGTTATTATGAAAGACTAAAATATCTGAATTTGTACAGTGTCTCTTACAGATATTTAAGAGGAGATCTTATTCAGGTATATAGGGCATTTAGGGACAACTACCTCTGGGAATGTTTGGGGTTATCAAAAAGTACTAGAGAATCATCAGACAACGTATGTAGAAGATTCTATAGGAATGAGAAGTGTACTAATTGGTTCTCTGACAGAGTAGATGATGCCTGGAACAGACTATCAAATTACATTAACTCAAGTACTAGTTTAGATATTTTTAAGAACAGTCTGGACACTTATTATGGGAACAAGTGTTTTGGTATATTTGCAAGCTAGAAGGGCATTTATGCCCATGCTTGAAATATTTGTTTGTATGTGCTCAGTGGATATATGCATGTGCCTGCTGACTGGGAAGCTTCGTAAAGGTGTACACACATACATATCTACATCCTCCCTCTTTACTGAGCTGTCTTACATTAGCGAATTACATTTCAATAGGCATGCAATTATACAAGCAACAATAAAAAAGAAACAACAGTTATGTCCACATTGCTGTGTATCTTGAGCAAGGTTTCAAGATGTGACCTGATCTCATGACATAGTGATTAGGACTGGGATTAGCAACAGGGGCAGTCATTGGTGAATGTTCCGTTTGGGGAGTCTCAGTGATTTTCTTGGGAATATGGATTTCTGGCAAAATGCTCTCTGGTACTGGAACATTGTATAGCAAAAAAGTCACTCTGAGATCTAGAGTCTTTGTTACAGGCAGGATGATTGCAACATTGGTTCAGATAACTGGTAAAAAATGCTTTCAATTTCATCTGACTTCCACTCCTTGTGTTTCCACAATGTATGAACGAGGGTCTTGACACAAATCTTTCACAAATCCGATGCGATCAAAACCTTTTTGCGTCTGCATCCTCGCTATCTCTCCTTTATGCAAAGAAAAAAGCAGTTTGATGGATCTCTCATAAGAAGATTTCTGGGAAAAACACTTTTTCAACAGTTGGGTTCTTACTGCTTTGTTGTTTTTACCAATTACTGCTGATAAGTACGGTAGTTCTGGTTTGTCTCAATATAAGACGTTGTGCAGGTGAGCCTAGATGATTATCATGAGGAATTGTTTCTGAGATTCAACAAGTTGAGGAAAACATTGGTAGTGTCATGTCTGTATTTCTCTAGCAACTGTTTTGCACTTTGAACTGCACGTTCAGTGAAACTGTTTGACTGGGGGTATTCAGGACTACTTGTAATATGAGCAAAGTCCCACTCTTCAGCAAATTTCTTGAACTGCCGACTGGTAAAAGTAAACTATGCACCATTGCCAGAAATAACTCTGTGTTGGCTACCATGGACTAAACAGTATTGGAAGTTAGGTTGGGAAGAAGGTCGATCTTGAACCAATCTGAATAACAGTTTACTAACACCAAGTATTGCTAACCATTCCACTCAAAGATATATGTAGCTACTGTTGACCAAGGTAGTTCAGGAATCTGGCTTAGCTGAAGTGGTTCTTTCTGTTGATGTGGCTTTGTACTATTACATACTGAACAAGAAGAAAGTACTTTCTCAATATCTCTTAACACAGAAGGCCAAAATACTAGATCTCTCGCCCTTCTTTTGGTAGAATCAGCTCTCAGGTGGCCACAATGCAAGATCCTAATGTACTCAGGTTGTAAGGATTTTTGAACAATCATGTTATGACCTTTCAAGATGATACCATTGTCTGACAAAATCTCATCTTCGTACGGAAAATATGGTTGTACTTCTACTGGTAAACAAGATTGCTTTGATGGCCATCCTTGACTGATACAGAGGTTTAGCTTCTGGAGAATTGGACCTGAAGATGTATGAGTTCTGAGCTCATCAAGATGTGTGGAAGAAATATTTCTCACTTCCATGATTTAAAATTAAGTTGCTCATTGTTATGCTGTTCTGCGTTTTTTTCTGGGTGATCTGGATAAAGTATCAGCAAGACAGAGAAGTTTGCCTTTTGCGTAAACAAAACTGAAATTGTACTTCTGCCACTTGAGCACCATATTTTGCAATCTGGCTGCAGCTGAATGTGTAGGCTTTCTCAAAATAGTAGCTAGAAGTTGGTGATCCATTTTGATCTGGATAGGACAACTGTAAATATAATCATGGAACTTTGAACATGATATCACAATGGCCAAAAGCTCTTTCTCAATCTGGGCATACTGCATCTCAGTCTAAGAGTTCTCGAAGCATAGGCTACTGGTCTACCCTCTTAAAAAATGACTGCACCTAGGCCAAAATTAGAAGTATCACAGGAAAGAGTAACTGGTTTGTGAAAATCATAGTAGCAGAGAGTTGGTGGACTAGCAATTTTCTGTTTCAGTATATCAAATACTTTGGTGCTGTTCTGACCATGACCAAATTATATCTTTGCGTGTCATCTCTCATAATGACGCTGAAAGTTGGCTTAAATCTGGAATAAATTTGCCTAGATAGTTGGCCATGCCAAGAAAACTCTGGAGGGCTTGAACATTGTCTGAAGCTGGCATCTCAAGGATGGCTGTTTGCTTAGAAGGATCTGGTCGTAGGCCTGAACTGGTAAACAAGTGACCAGCGACTTCTCATAGCCTGAATTTGCACTTTTGTGGGATGATCTTAAGATTCAATTCATGTACTCTTTCCAGAACTTTCTACTTCACCATTGCCTGCTACTAGAATCTCATCTACTATAATAGCACATGGATAGCTTGAAAAAATTTGCTCCATTATACACTGAAGGACTTCACTGGCAGAATGTATTCCAAATTGCATCCTCAGAAATCTGCATCTTCCAAGTGGTGTACTAAAATTAGTCAATAATGAAAATTTTCAGTCAAGCAAAATTTGCCAAAATGAACTATTTGCATCTAAGACTGAAAAAGTAGTGGCATTTGGCATGAGGGCGACAACCTCATCGACTATGTGCATTGGATGTTGAGGTCTTTCTAATGATTTGTTCAAATCTCTTGGATCAATACATATTATGATATCATCTGAACATTTCTTCTGAGCTACTACCATGGAGAATACCCATTCAGTAAGTTGTTGTACTGGACAAACAACTCCAAGGTGCACCATTTTGTCTAACTCAGCTTTGACTCTGTTCTGCATAAAAACAGCCCTAGTTTTAATCTGTCTCTGAGGCCTAATAATGACCAAATGTGTCTCCTGACTATGTAAAACTGCAAGTCATAGCTGTTCCCAGCAGAGTAACATGAAAGTACTACTCAGCCTTTGGTTTGAATCTGTTCACCACAATAAGCTACAAGCTTTGCACACTTTGTTTAATCAAGATATTCTGCAGCTTTTACTCTAGCAAATGTTTCTGCTGACATAACATTGCATTTTGAGCCAGTATCTACTTTGAGCTCTACGGGACTTCCATTAATCCAAACAGTACAAAAGATCTCATTCTTTGCCCACAGATCTACTGCATTAATTGTTTCACCAAGCACAGATGCACCATCAACATAATAAGTAGGGTCACAGCTGTCTAATTGATTAACTTGCCTCTTAGAATGCCCTCTTTTAATAAAAGAATGTGCTTTGTTTGATTTACAAAATCTTTTGAAATGATTCCACTTATTGCAAGAATGACACTTTTGGTCAAATGCTAAGCAGTTTTCTCTTTTAGGTTCATGATTACTGCCACAATTACGACAGCTGACAATGACATTTGCTATGGACTTTGCTGAGTCACCCCTGTGCTGCACTGAGCATGTCCGTTTTGCAGAGCTTAACTTAGAACATGCTAAAAAGGCTCAGTTGTTCCCAGGGACTGCTACAGAGCCTGCAGTAGCTGCCATGTGCTAGGGTCTTCACAAACCACAATACTCGGACACCAACTAATCCACAAGAAATCCGCTAGACCACTGAGTTCCTCTGTACAAAAAGACTTTATTCAGATAAAACGCTTGTTTAAAAACGCTTTTCATCCGACAGAATCGTTGGACTTCTTCCGACAAAAGAAAAATGTTTGATACCATTCAAATCACGTTTAAATAAACTCCGTCATGTCACCTGATTAACAAATGAAACATTTTAAAGTTACAAATACTTAAAATTATTTAAACTGTTAATATAAAACTTAATATTTTAAAACCAAACATATTGTGTTAGCAGCAACCAGTTAGATCATGCAAGCATAATAATTAGTTCTGATAAAAATGAATATAATGATGATAACATATACAAATTAATTGTGAATGATAAATCAAAAAAATATATAAAAACAATAAAAAGATTATTATTAATAATAATGAAAAATCACCCATTCCTCCATTTCTAAAACTAGTAATAGGCTAAATTCTCATATTTGCATGATAATTTAAAAAAATGCATATATATATATATATATATATATATATATATATATATATATATATATATATATATATATATATATAGTTAGTCTATGCACTTCATCTTTCCAAACTTTTTAATTTCAATAAGCACATTATTGAACACTTTTCGTTTAATCCCGGGTCCATATAGGCATTTAATCTAATTTGCCACATTAATTCTATTTTTTCCAATATTAAATTAGATGGACAATCTCTGGTATCTTGATAAACCTGATCTATCACTTTAAATTTGAATCTGTGATCGGGATATATTAATACATGCCTTGCTAAAACATTTTCTTCCTTGTGTTGGGTTATGCTTCTAAGATGCTCATAAACACTGTCCCTCAGCCTATGGTCCGTCTTACCTATATAAAAAGAGGGACAGGCTTGGCATTTTGCTACATACACCACCCCTTTAAAGTTACAGTTAAATCTATTTCTACAATTTAATCTGAAACCATTTATATCTATCATGATTCCCACTTCCATTGCAAAACAGTATGGACAATTCCCACACTGCATCATGCCCAAATTCCTCATCTTTGGATTAATTTGTTTCTGCAATAAATTCCTAAAACTTAATCATTTTCTTCATACTATTTTGGGCACCATTCCCACTTTTGAGATTAACATATTATCATCTTTCAATAGAACCCAGTTTTTTATTAGTATTTCTCTGATCTACTTATAATCTAAAGAAAAGGTAAGAATACATGCCAAATTGAATACTGGTGGCTCGCATTGCTGTGTAGGTTCCATATGATTGATATTAGTTTCTTGTTCCTCGACATTAATAGCCCTATCTGCATAGTTCTTTGGTAATGGTTCATATAAACCATTAGTCCTTTTATATGAAACTTCATGAATCAATTCTTCGATCAATTCTAAAGGATATTCCCTGCTTAAGAACATATGTTTTAAATTTAAACATTCCTCTATGAAACTTTCTTCTTTACTGTTCATCCGTGCTGCTCGAACTAACTGGTCCTTCACTACAGAGCATTTCTGATGGAATGGGTGTGCACTAGTGTAATGTAAGAATTTATTAGAGTAAGTAGGCTTTCTATATATTCTAGCTTCATATTTTTTTAATGTTCATTTTTAATAAGTCCCACATCTAGGTAAGATATAGATTTAGTGTGAAAAAGGTGTTTCAGTTGTAAAAATTCAGATGTATTATTTAATGCTTTTAACAAATTCGAAGCAATTATTTCATCACCTTGAATCACCATAAAAATATCATCTAAAAACCTTGTGTAGAACTTGATTATTTTTTCAATTGATCATTATTTAATACATAAGTGTGTTCCCAAAAGGCCATTACTAAATTAGCGTGACTAGAGCCGCATGGAGAGCCCATCGCTACGCCTTTCTTTTGAATATAATATTGGTTATTTGACAAGATATAATTATATGATAGAATTATGTCCAACAGCTCCTGTACTAAAGAAATCTCTTCTTCCGGTGCACCCTTTTGCCTCTTTCTTGAGGTTGCCCATTCTATACCTTGTTGGTGAGGTATACTAGTATACAATTCCTTCCCATTCACTGTAAGGAAGTTATACTCTTGTTTATACTCTAAACCATTCACTTTTTCTAAGAATGCCCAAGAATCCTTGGAAATCTTTTCTTCTCTTAACACATATTTTGTAATAATGGAATCAACATATTTTGCACAAGCATAAGTAGATGAACTTCTCCCGTCTACTATTGCTCTTAATGGGGGGGTCACTCAAGCTTTCATGAATTTTAGGTACCCCAAACATACAGGGTACCCTTGGTGATAAAATCTGCAAATAGTAATAGGTATGCAAATCAATTCTTGCTTCTATAAATATGTCATTTAATATACTTCTAATTAACTGATTTGACCTGTTATACTCATTTAGGGACGCTAATTCGTATGTATCAGTACTCAATATATCTTTTATTTTACTTTCATAATCCTGTATGTCTATAAATACAAGGCTGCCTCCCTTATCTGGGTTCATCACTCGTACTTTAGCAGCCAATGCCAAGCCTGTCCCTATTTTTATATAGGTAAGACGGACCGTAGGCTGAGGGACAGGGTTTATGAGCATCTCAGAAGCATAACCCAACACAAGGAAGAAAATGCTTTAGCAAGGCATGTTTTAATATATCCTGATCACAGATTCAAATTTAAAGTGATAGATCAGGTTTATCAAGATACCAGAGGTGGTCCATCTAATTTAATATTGGAAAAAATAGAATTAATGTGGCAAATTAGATTAAATGCCTATATGGACCCTGAGATTAAACAAAAAGTGTTCAATAACGTGCTTATTGAAATTAAAAAGTTTGGAAAGATGAAGTGCATAGACTAACTATATACATAAATATATATATATATATATATATATATATATATATATATATATATATATATATATTTTTTTTTTTTTTTTTTTAATTATCATGCAAATATGAGAATTTAGCCTATTTCTAGTTTTAGAAATGGAGGAATGGGTGATTTTTCATTATTATTAATAATAATCTTTTTATTGTTTTATATTGTTTTTCTGATTTATCATTCACAATTAATTTGTATATGTTATTTATTATCATTATATTAATTTTTATCAGAACTAATTATTATTCTTGCATGATCTAACTGGTTGCTGCTAACACAATATGTTTGGTTTTAAAATATTAAGTTTTATATTAACAGTTTAAATAATTTTAAGTATTTGTAACTTTAAAATGTTTCATTTGTTAATCAGGTGACATGACGGAGGTTATTTAAACGTAATTTGAATGGTATCAAAATTTTTCTTTTGTCTGAAGAAGTCCAATGATTCTGTCATACGAAAAGTGTTTTTAAACAAGCGTTTTATCTGAATAAAGTCTTTTTGTACAGAGGAACTCAGTGGTCTAGCGGATGTGCTAGGGTCTGTTTTTTTTAACCGTGTGCCGCATACTGTCTACATGAGTTTTGTCACTTTTCTTTCTAAATTATTCTCATTTGTCAGCATACTTGTGTGCTTTTCTGTAAGCTCGTATATCTGACAAATCTTAATGGCCTTATTCAAGTTAAATCACTGTCTCAAAGCAAAATCTTCCTCACAGTGTCATTATTAACACTACACACAAGCCTATCCTTTATCAACTCATCTCTCAAATCATGAAATCTGCATGTTTTAGTCTTGTTTCACAAGTCAGTTATATATGCAGCAAAAGTTTCAGCTGGCTTTAAATCCCTTGTGTAAAATAAGTGCCTTTCCATTGTAATATTCATTTGTCGGTTACACATCTCTCTAAATTTATGTTTTTAAGCACTCAGAGTCTTCCCTTGTTCAGCCAGTACCACAATATGTTGGTATCCCCCTCCCCTGCAAACACAGCTTGGACATACACAAATGAATGATCTCTTTCAATAGCTTCTGAACCAGCTAAATTTAGCAGAATAAATGCTCTAGTATATGCATCTTTGTCAGAAAAAGCAGCTTGTATAAAAATATCGTATTCCTGCTCAAACACTCTCCAATTTTCTGCAATATTATCAAACACAGGTGGTGTGGGTGTGTGAAATCCTTCTGTCATGCCCACAAAGTATAGCAAAACACAATGCAAAATGGCCCTTGTAATTATGTACGAACATGCACACACACCAGGTACTTGTAATAATATTCAAATGCACAATAAGCTCTTCAAAATACTTTACTCTGTGAAATATGCTTTGAAATAACTGTATTCTGTGAAATAATTGCACCATAATACTGCATACACTTGCAAACACTTTACACTCTTCGAATACTTTGAATAGCGTTAGTGCAAAAAAAGTAGCACACAGTGAAAACATGATTGTTTTCCCTTTTTGTACATTTTATGCGATTCAGATATTGTTTCAAACATTTTCATAATTATTTCGAATGTTTTAATTAATATGGCACAGTTTTGGACATTTCATTTGAGAAGAAAGTTGTTTTGAATGTTCTGATTATTTTTGTTTTATATTTGTAGCAAAATAAATCATTAAAGTGGGTTTTAGCACCTGGAATTTGTTTCTGACCTGTTTTGTGAGTCGTTTGAGAAGTAGGGACAATCCACTCCTGTACATTCATCCAACACTAACTGGTTGCTCATGGCTGTGACTCTGGATCCTATTCTGACACCATGTCATTCTTCTTATGTGCATTAAGAAGATGAGACACTGGTGTTTATTTAAGTATTTTATTATGTACAAACACATCAGGATGGATAGCAAGAACATTAAACTTAAACGAACTATCTAACTGAATGACTAGTAACATTGCATGCTTACACTCTGGCTGCTAACTCAAAATGGCACTCACTCTCGCATGTGCTCAGTGGATATATGCATGTGCTGCTGACTGGGAAGCTTCTTAAAGGTCTACACACATACTGATCTACAGCCCTGATGCAGAGAAAGCATTTGATACAGTAAGCTGGGATTTTATGAGTAGGGCAATGGAAGCCTTTGCATTGCGTGACACAATAATAAGGTTAATTAGCAAGATATATAAAGAACTGCGGTGGTGGTGCTGTGGTAGCGTTGTCGCCTCACAGTTAAGACGTTGTCCTGTTCGATTCTCAGCTAGAGCGTCTTCTGTGTGGAGACTTGCGTGAATGGGAGTACCTTCGTTGAAGGTTGTGCATCAGGGCCAGCAACTCGACACGTCAAAATCTACTGCCAATCATTAGTGGACCGGAGTTCCACTGTGGCGACCCCTAACTGGGAAAAGCCGAAAGACACAACATAAAGAACTGTAGATATAAATTCAAGTGGGAGGATTTCTCTTTGACAAGTTGTGTTTGAGGTGTATCCTCTTTCACTCTTGTTATCTGCTTAATATTTAGATTCATTGGCAAAGAAATTAAGGGACTCGGAAATGCAAGGATGTAATTTGTATGGTAATCAAGAAAAGTTGTCTTTATTTGCAGATGATATTATTTTGTGCCTGATAAATCCAGAAAAAGACATCTCAGTGTTGTGGAACATTCTGAGACTGTCTCAAGTGTTTTCAGGCTATAAAATAAATGATGATAAAAAAAGGCTATAGCCATAATTATGCACCCCTCACAAATTGGTTCAGCAGCAGCCATATTTATATGATCACGATAAGATTAATTATTTGGGTGTGTGAATTAAAAAGGTTTATGCTATGGCAGATAAGGTTATGTAGGAATAGGATATACAAGTGATAGTACAAAAACTGAGAAACTGGAAGCTGTTGTTTATGGATGTGGATAGTAAGATACAAACAGTGAAAATGCTTTTGGTCCCTTTAGTTTTGTGTGTCTATATTACATCGTCGACCGCTTAGGTTGTCGAACCACCTAAACGTCGACAACTTAAAATCGTGAATGGCACTTTCCACACAGGGAAAGAAAGACATTGGCCAAAGTAAAAAAAAAATTTTTAACAGAAATCAAGTGGGGGGCTGTGCCCCCCACACCCCCCCTAACTAAATATACCAACTCCAAGAGTGCTCTACATTGTACACAGGGCAAAATCCCCGTAATGGCCAAATGACTTGTTTCCCTGTGTGGAAACTGCCGTTTGCGATTTTAAGTTGTTGACGTTTAGGCGTTCGACAACCTAAGCAGGCAACAATTTAATATAGACCCTAGTTTTATGTAGCAGTCAGGGATATTTTTATCAACCAGAGAAGAAGTTGTGGACAATTAATAAAAAGTTGAACAAATTTATCTCGGAGGGGAAGAGGACAAGAGTTAAGTGGGATAAGTTGGTCTTTCCAAGAGAAGAAAGTGGTTTATGATTAAGTAATTTGAAGGGATATTTTAGAGCTTCACAGTTCAGGTTCATATACATAACACAAGCAGAAAGTTATTATTCAAAATGGAAAGAGATTATGATGGCACAAGGGTGATGTTTAAGAAATAAAAGCAGAGTGTGATTTTGGATGAATATAGTCAAGGAGAATAATAACAAACATACAGAATAATATATCCATAAAGTAATAGAAAGTATTCTAAGAACTAAGCCAACATGAGAATGGAGAAAGGAGATTTTGCCAACAAGGGTACCTACCAGTAGAAGTACAGAAAACAGCAAAGAGAGGGATGGAACTTACTGTAGTTTGTAGCTAAAACAGGAAAGGTAATAGAATGGTAATAGAACGGTAATAGAATGGTAATAGAATGGTAATAGAACAGGATGAGGCCAAGAAGATTCTTGTACTGCAAACTGGAGACTGCCTTCTCTACCAGGGATTGATATCCAAGTATGGCAAGGAGAAAGGGATAGGAGAATCTTAAGTAAAAAAACTTGCTCTGGTAGAGTTTGTTGAATCTAGAACAGGAGCTGCTGTTAAACAATGGATAATTAGTAAGGCACATGCAACATTGCATTATAACTCTAAGAATCAATCAGAGGAGGTTACAAAAGATTGGAAAGAGAGACGGGAAAGAAATACTGGAAGACCAGTTTACAAGAGAACAATGGGGTGGCATATGTATGGCTCCCAATCATCATCATCATCACCAACCCCCTTTTTTCCCATTTTCTGCATGCAGTTGGGGTTTATGGCTCCCAAATATGCAAAAAGCTCCAGAAGGATATTTGTTTGGAGGTGTTTACATGGGTATTTTTATACCCAAAGCAGACTTCAAGGAATGTTTCCTCAAGTAGACTGCAAATGTTGGAGGTGTCATGGGAAAGAAAAGGGTAACTAGGAACTTATGTTTTGGGAGTGCAATGAATTGGCAGATTCTTAAAATATTCTCTGCATAGTACTCTGTCAGAAATACTGGGTGAGAGAATAACTGTAACTAAGGAAATGATTCTTTTGTGCTGGGGCACAGGATTTGATTTGCTGAGATATGATAAGAGCTTATTTAGTTTAATTCTGTTTGTTGCCAAAAAAATAATCACTAGGAAATGGAAATCAAAGTTTAAACCAGCTGTATGTGAAGTGCTGAATATTATAAATGAGATTAAAAAGCTGAAAGATGGAGCTTTAGAAAATGGATGGAGGGAATTATATTGAAGTAAATGGAAATTGTGCTAATAAGGCATGCAGATTAATATAAGATTTCAGGGAATTCAGGAATTGAGCAATTTATGTAATGGTGAACTGATGATAGTTACAAGGAAAGAATAGATATCTGACACATAATGTATGCAAATGAAAAAAGGTTAATATGCTTTGTTTTTTTTTTCCTTCTTTTAATGTAGGTTGCCTATGTCTTAAGGATTAATTTAATAAAAGTGTTAAAAAAAGAAAAGAAAATTATACATCATCAGATCACTCTCCAATCTCCCATTCTTTATTACTAATTTGACTTTGCCTCATTGTATGCCATTTGGTTCTACCTATCCATCTCATTAGAACAGCCCTCTGAAGATATATCATTGTAACTATGTACTGAATGTACATTCAATGGTCAACATTATGCCTCTTCTCCCAAAATCTCTTCTTGTATGGCTCTAAATAACCTCCCCCTGCAGTGGTAAGTTAACTGTACCTAGAACCCTAAGTAGGTTTCAAACCTTGCCCCCTTTCCTCCACAAACACTTGTTTTCTGGACCAACTATGAATGGCTTGTTTTTTGGATATACTTCCTGATTATTTTTAAATGGGTATTTACCTACCAGACTTGCATTTGTTATTATTTAATAAAGCAAAATGTGGTGTGTTTTACATTTCAGTAGTCTTGTACATTTTTCCAGCAAGAAGTGAAATAAAACTTACTATCTCAATAGTAAGATATAGCTAATAGATTTGTAGGTTTATAGTTATTATGTTATGATCTCTGAGGAATTGTAGAAGCCTAGTCATGTATTCCAAATACGTTTCTAGTCCTAGTATTCTAAGTGCAATTAATTCAGAGCCCTTTGTAATATTAGCACAAATAACTCAGAGGGTAGGGACAATGGTGCCAGCCCAGAGGTGAACTTGCATCATCCCATCCATTCATCCAGATTACACTTGAATAGCACAAGGGATGTGCTTTGCTATATAAGGAGAGGAAGGCAATTCCAGAGAAGTGGTATTCTTTGCAAGACTTATCTATCCTTCCAGCATGTTACTGTTTTTAAGTTGCAGAAGAAATTGTGTTCACTGGAGCTGCTGATTCTACCTCTATTCTACTTACAGATGTGTCAAAAAGCTGAAAGGATGGTAGAGGATCTGCAAGTGAGACAAAAGTCACCCATCAGTAACCTGTAGGATACTGAAAAAAGGGACAAGGCTTTGAAATGATCAGTGTAGCTTTTGTGATTCAGGCCCTTGATTTGCTTAGTGAGAAATCATTGTGCTCACTCTAGTTGTGTCGTGGGTATGGACTGGTACATACTGAAGGGGCCATTGTACTCAATGGTCAATCTAATGAATGCAGGATGCATGGAATGATCACTTCCCAGGACGTGGATACCATACCCTTACCAATAATCTGCTTAATGGAAAAGGACTTCCTTACAGCAGTGGATACATGCTGTAACTCGGTGGCTGCATGGGTTCCAAAGTCCCTTACTACTGGGTCAACTTTCAGGGGTGTGTTGTTGATGTCATAGTTGCAGTGGATGTCACACTTGGACACAATTATACATTCTTTGGTGTTTAGTTTCAGGCCATGACTTTGACACCAGCTATTTGTTTGGGAAAAGCCTTTCCGAAGGATCTTAGTATTTTCTGGAGGGATTATGATGGCACCGAATTTACAGCCATCTGCAATCTTGGTCAGTCATAAGCCCTTAACATTAGCTTTAAACTCTGAGAAGAGGATGCTAAAGAGGAGTGCCCCAAAGATCAAACTCTGGGGTACACCAGAAGAAGGTAGATCCACTTATCCTAACTTCCTGGGTTCTATTTTTGAGTCAGTTTGCTGTCTAACAAGTTACATAACGATTTACTTTTAGCTGGAAAAGTTTATCAACTATGCCTGAGTGGGCGTGGTTTTGAATGCCTTTGCAAGGTCTAGGTATGTGGTATGTACAGATATGCCTTCATCCATTGGTTTGGTAATCTTTTAGAAGAAGTCAACCACATTAAGTAGAGAGGATCTATCCTTGACAAAACTATACTCTCTCAGGTCGAGACTTTATATGCTGCCTCTGTCCTTATTTATCTATTTGTTAATGACTTTCCATAGCCTTCCAGGTGAGGCAGGTCAGGCTTAAAGGTCTATGGTTTTCTGGGTCACTTGATTCCCTACCTTTGTATATGGGGTGACTGTTGCAGTCCTCCACTTGTCTAGTACAAATATATATTGGTATTTGGTACTGAAATGCCTCTGTAGGGGGTTTGACAGGTCCTGTTACAGATTGACCAGAAGGCAGCTTGACATGTTATTAGAACCCATAGAAGCAGTGCTCTTGACCTTGGATAGTGATTTGAGGAAATGTTTTTGGGAGATTTGAAGATGGGTGTGACTGCTGGTATTTGATCTGGGAATATAAGGGAGAGAGGAGGGTGAAGTTAGATCTGAATTTATCAGGTAGTATACTATCTTTGGCCTTAGGATTCGAGTATCTGATGTCTTTTACTATACGTTTGTGCAGTTCTGAGCATTATTTATCAGGTTTTTAACATAGTTAGACAGCTTTGTGATTATCTTTTGCCTGAGTGGCTACTTTTACCTCATACTGTGCTTTGACTAATTTGATAAGGGACTGGCTATCTACACGTGCACAGAATTTTATGGTGAAAGATTTTGTGTTTATAGAGGTGTCATCAGGGTGAAAGAGACTGTTGAATTATACTGGGTTGTCACTCAGTTTAGTAAATTAGCATTTGTATAATCTCTGAAGACTAAGTTGTTGGAACATGCTTCTGCGTTCAATGTTGTGGTGAATATGACTGATTTATGGTCCAATTTGACTAGGGAGGAGGTAGGGATAGTACAGCTGAGTATGTCCTGCTTACTTGTACATTATACTACTGAATTCCTCACTACCTCAGTGACATTTTAGGTTATCTTCCAAGGGAATCCCATACCGGCCAGCTTTCAAAAGCTCATACTCCCCTCCCTTCCTGTCTCTTCCTGTGACAGCTGATTAGCTGAGCACATTGTGACAGGGAAGCATTCAGCTGTCACAGGAATTGAATTTTCTTTTTTTTTTTACCGCTACAAAGAGGGAGAGAGAAGTGCCTAAACTCAGATTCATCTAGCAAGAGTAAACTAGCATCCAGTCACAATACCAGATTAAAAACAAAATCCAGGTACAACCGAATCAAAGAGGTTGAAACCCACCTCAGCTGTGCACAGTGTGGGGGATGGCAGATGGTTGCTACCACTGAGGCAGTGAGGAATTCAAACTTCTCCATTACAGTTATGTATGACTTACAAGTGTACTATATTCATTATTCCTACTGCCTCAAAACCGTTTGAGTAGATTCCCAAAACTTGTCCTACCTGCAAGGTGGAATAATAAGGATCCAAGAGCCCCTGGAGAATGGTCTTTGCAAAGCCAGCTCTGGACCTTGAAAACAAATCCAGTTTGTAGTGCTTTGTGAATGTATGAACAGAGGATGATGTTGCTGTCTCTAGAATGCTTCCTGGGTCCTTTCCAGTACGCTATCTTAGAAAATAATGTCCTAGTTGAGTGAGTCATAACCCTGCCTGGAAGTAATTTACCATGGTAGAAGTAATAGGAAATAATAACACAGGACAACCATCCTTCAATAATTTGATTAGAGGCAGGTTGACCTTTCTTAGCCCCAGTACAATAGACTAACAGCTGTTCATCAGTCCTAAAGGGCTCTGTACCATCAAGGTAGTAACTGAGCTGCCCTGCGCTAACCAGATATGTAAAACCTTTTCTCCCTTGTTTTTGTGTCAGGATAGAACACTGGTAGATTGATGTCTTGATCCAAATTAAATTCTGAAAGAACTTTAAGCATGAATGATGGATTAGTGCATAACACTAACATGTTCTTGGGAAAATTCAGATAGGTATGGCCCACCATGAGAGCTTGCAGTTCAGAGATTCATCATGCAGATGCCAGAGCAATGAGTAAAACAATGTTCCAAGTAATGGAACATGAATCAGCCTGAGATGCAGGTTCAAAAGGAGGTTAGTTCAGTTTTATAACAACAAAGTTGAGATCCCAGGGAGGTATAATTTGATTTTGAGGGGATCTCATGTGTAATATTCCTTTCATAAACTGACCACAAAAAGAGATATAAGAGATATTGGGCAGACAATCTAAGATGGCAGCAGGATGCAGTTTGATAGAAGCATATGACAAATAATCTCTAAGTAGCTCCTACAAATATTTTAAAACTAGAGGGGGTGAAAGCCTTTTGAGACCAATGTTATTGACTAGGCACCACCTGAAAAACCTCTTTCACTTCTAAATGAAGATTTTTTAGTTGCAGGTTTTCTTGTCTCCATAATTACCTGCTGCAAAACCTCATGGAATGTGTGCTTAAAAGGTATCAAAAGAATCATCCAGGCTGTCAGTTGTAATTGCTCAGAGATGGGATGTACCATTCACTTCTGATACTGTGTGAGCAAATCCAGTCTGTGAAGAAGCTTGTGGCAATTGCCATTAGTCAATTGCATTAAAAGAAAGAACTAATTTTGCCTGGGCCAAAGGGTGATTAGCACAATGACTGTTGGTAGTTATTTCTGAACCTTTAGAAGTACATTGGGAGCTATTGGAAATGGTGGAAATGTATATGGGAACAGCATCTGTCTTCCATGCTGGCTGCATGGATGTCTTGAACAGATTTTTTTCAGTTGTCTGTTTTAAAAGGAGGCAAACTGATCTTCTTGAGATGTTCCCACATCTGGATTAAGTCATAGAAGACTTCTACATGAAGCTTCCACTGGTGAGGGTCTGTCCAGGATTTATTTACAATGTCTTCCATTGTGTTTTGCACTGATAGAATGTATGAGACCTGGATGCTGTTAAGCCAGCTCCCAGACCATCACTGCCAGCAAAGAGGGAATGGCCATGTACCCCACTGCTTGTTCAGGGAACACTTTACACTAGCGCTGTCTCTGACCACTAGAGGAGGACCCAGAGTCCATAAGTGGTAAAGAATTTTTAACATAAGAATCAGTACTGATAACTTTTATGTTCTTTGGCATATCCTGAGGACCCCACAAACTTGCAGTTTAACTCCCATGGACACTATTCCTCATACAATATTTAAAGAGTCCATCTGGACAGCTAGGACTGTGGTATGAAAAGAGAATGGAAGCCCTGGCTTCAGAGGCAATTTATTTGTCAATAAATCAATGAAAAACAAACCAAAGTCTTAAAAAAGACTTATAAGATGAAAAACAACGAAGATTCCAGGTTGAGAATTTTATTATTAAAACATGTCTTAGCGCCTCGGCCACCACAGCCTTTGATGAGCACACAATTCATGGTAAAAATACATTCCCTTTTATACAAAGTGTTAATAATCTAATTGATAAAAAATCAATTAAACAATTAAATATTTAAAGAGACTGCACTCACTCTCAAATAGAAATCCATACCAAAAATATCAAAAACTAATATAAAAGACATAAATATAAATACAAAACACCATTATCTAATTCATTATATCAAATATTTTCAATTAATTTCCATATTTAAACCATAAGATGATAATGTATTATATTTCAATATAAAAATAGATTCCTTATATAATAACATATCTTTTAATAATCTATGATCTCCTTTTTTAACAAAAATTTGTTCTAAAATAGTGGCTTGTAATAAATCAACATTACTATTATGAGTTTGTAAAAAATGTAAAGCCACTGAATTTTCTATGGCACCCCTCCTAATATCACAAATGTGTTCCTGTAATCTGAGTTTAAATTTCCCTTTGGTTTCTCCAATGTAAAACAAAGTACAAGGACACTTAAGGCAATAAATAACACCTTCAGAATGACAAAAAAATTGTTTATTTGGTGTAAAACCTTTATTATTTATTCTATTAAAGGATAACCTTATAAACCGACATACATTACAAGACTGACAAGAATAAATACCACAGGTACTTAATGAGAAATTTAATTTATCAACAGGGCATCTAAAATATGCCCTTATCAATATGTCACCCAAGTTTTGTCCCCTTTTATATGCAACCAAGGGATTTGAAGGAAATAAACTGCATAATATTTTATCTTTTAATAAGAACTTCCAATAATATTTAACTGCATCCCAAATTTCTTTACTCATTGAATTATATGTGGTAACAAAATAAATATCATCTCTTAGTGTTTTGCTATTCTGTTTAAATTTATTACTTAATTTACTATGTCCTTCTACAGAAGCCATAAATTTATCAATAGATTCCATAATTGAATATATAGTATAACCTCTATGTAAAAATACATTAGTAAGTTTGTTAATTTGTTTCTCTAGATCTAAATAATCATTATATAATCTAAACAGTCTAATAATTTCACCATAAGGTAAAGATTTCATAGTATGAAGAGGGTGACAGCTAGTACCAAATAAATATTGATTTCCATCAACAAATTTTTGGTGAATTGTAGTACAAATATGTTCATCTTCTTTCCCTATTAAAGTAACATCCAAAAAATTAACTTTTGTTCCAACTTGTAAATCATCAGATTTAATATTATATCTGTTCTTATTAAGCTCTGATATAAACTGATCAACAGAATCTCAACCTTCTTTGCACAAAAAAATCAAATCATCAATGTAACAAGAATATAATATTACATTATTCTGTACAAAAGAATTAGTATAAATATAATCCAGTTCAAATTTAGCAATGAAAATATTAGCATACATGGGGGCAAAAGGTGCCCCCATGGCTGTACTTTTCAATTGATGATAAATGACTTCATTAAAACTAAAATAATTATTTAATAAACAAAATTGAGTTAAATCTAACATAATGAGAAACTGGGCTGTCACCCAAAATGATATAAAGCTTGCATACCATCTTTATGATTAATATTTGTATATAGACTGACAACATCTAAACAAATCCAACACATATCTTGAGTCCAATTAATATGTGAAATTTTACCAACAAAATCAAAAGAATTCTTAATATAAGAACCTAATTTTTCCACAAAAGGTAACAAGTATTTATGTGTGGTTTGCCCTACATTTTGTAAAAAATAATTAGTAGCTGCCACAATAGGATGACCTGGAGGGTTATATAAATTTTTATGCAGTTTAGGAAGACAATAAAATGTAGCTAATTGACAGTTCTCTGTACAAAACTTGGTTTCCAAATCTTTTTTACTAAAATATCCTAAACGCACACTTCTTTCAATGAGAGCAGTAAATTGTTTAATAGATTCTATATACTCCTCATATTCACAAATTTGATAAACTAATCTATTATTAAGATGTTCCATACACATTTGATAATATTGAGTATGATGCAATAATACAATTTTATTACCCTTATCAGAAGGTTTAATGATAAGATCATTCCTGTTTTTCAGTTTTTTCAAAGAAAGCCATTCACTCTTTGTCATATTAAAAGAACAAGAACATTTATCATACGAATTCACCAATTCCTGTAGTGAAAAGTATAACATTTCAGAAAATTGTGTAATTGTGTCATTATTATATGGGGGTATAAATTTGCTCTCATATTTGATACCATCAGTATTTAAAAGGGTGTAAGCATTAAATACTATATTATCACTCTTAGAAGTACAAGAGAAAAAACTGTCATCACTCGAATCACTTTCTATACTACATTTTTCATGAACATCATAAACACATCTATCACCATGGGCAAAAAAGTATTTCAAATGCAATTTTCTAATAAATCTAAAGGCTTCCTGTTTAATTATATGACATCTAGGAATAACGGTTGGTACAAATTTGAGACCTAACTGCAAAACAGAAATTTCTTCTTCTGACAAAGAAAGACCTGATAAATTAACAACATTCGAACTACAAGTCAAAAATAAATTACTTCCATCTGCTTCATTTAGAGTTCTGTTTAAATTGTCCTTCACCCGGTGGAGAACCCCCCCCATTAACTCCTTTCTTCTTGTTGCCTCTTTTGTGATTGTCTGCATCGGCTCAAAAGCGCTGTTTATGGGCCTGAGGATTTTGCGCATCTGGCAATGGGGGAAACTCTGACAAATCACCTTCAGAATCAGTAGTAAAACCTAAACCTTCTGAAGAAGCAAAAGAAATGGATAGTTGTTTTTTATTTCGATTGTTTCTCTGTCCCGACTGTTTAGGTTGCACATTATATGCAGATTTCCATAAAAAGGCTCACCCATTATTATAATCCCGGATGTCTCTTTTGATTTTAGTGGATTTCATATGTACTAACGCATTCTCAAAATTATTCAGTTTGTCTTTCAAAATTAAAAAAATATCATTAACCTTATGTTCACCTATCATTTCTAGTAAGCTAGAATGCATATTTTGTAATTCACTTTGCAATTTAGTTTGAAGCAAACGCTCTCTCTGTGTTAATATATTTACCCATTCCATAGCACAGGAATGAGCAGCAGTAAGCCATCTATCTTTGAATACAATATCCGTAGCATCTGAAAAATCAAATGGCGTTGTTGGACTTTTAAACGATCTCAGCCCTCTCGGGGCAATGTCAAGATCAATGTATCTATTTAAACCTAACAAATTAAAGTGAGAGCGTGTTTCACGAAAAATGAGTTTTTCAAAGTTATCCACATTATCCTGTATATCTTTGGGAAACATACCTGAGGCAGAGTCTCCCAAGCCTCCGAATGGATTACAAAATTTCCATTGTCTTTCTGTCATAAACTGAAGAGGACAGCATAAAGGAGCAGAGTCAATTTTCTTAGCAGCTGTAGTAAGCACTCCAGGTGAAGCGACCAGTGGAGCTATAACAGCAGAATCAGCATTTAACACAGAAATGGAAACAGCACCTTGCTGTGCAGCAGCGGAAGCATTCGGCAAACAGTTATTCTCTAAATGAGAAATGGAAGCTGCATGAAATGTCCCAGATGAAATAAAATTATCCAAAGTTCTTTGTCAAGAATTACCCAATGCACCTTGAATTCCCAAAACGCCAGGAACCGGAGGGGTAACCACACCAGTAGAAGCTGAGTTGCAGTCATCACGAAACACTCTGGGAACGTCCAACAAGGAATCAGAAGCCATATCATAAATAAATCAACGAAAAACAAACCAAAGTCTTAAAAAAGACTTATAAGATGAAAAACAACGAAGATTCCAGGTTGAGAATTTTATTATTAAAACATGTCTTAGCGCCTCGGCCACCACAGCCTTCGATGAGAACACAATTCATGGTAAAAATACATTCCCTTTTATACAAAGTGTTAATAATCTAATTGATAAAAAATCAATTAAACAATTAAATATTTAATGAGACTGCACTCACTCTCAAATAGAAATCCATACCAAAAATATCAAAAACTAATATAAAAGACATAAATATAAATATAAAACACCATTATCTAATTCATTATATCAAATATTTCCAATTAATTTCCATATTTAAACCATAAGGTAATAATGTATTATATTTCCATATAAAAACAGATTCATTATATAATAACATATTTTTTAATAATCTATGATCTCCTTTTTTAACAAAAATTTGTTCTAAAATAGTGGCTTGTAATAAATCATCAATACTATTATGAGTTTGTAAAAAATGTAAAGCCACTGAATTTTCTATGGCACCCCTCCTAATATCACAAATGTGTTCCTGTAATCTGAGTTTAAATTTCCTTTTGGTTTCTCCAATGTAAAACAAATTACAAGGACACTTAAGGCAATAAATAACACCTTCAGAATCACAAAAAAACTTTTTAATTATATAAATATAAAAGGGGACAAAACTTGGGTGACATATTGATAAGGGCATATTTTAGATGCCCTGTTGATAAATTAAATTTCTCATTAAGTACCTGTGGTACTTCTTGTCACTCTTGTAATGTATGTCTGTTTATAAGGTTATCCTTTAATAAAATAAATAATAAAGGTTTTACACCAAATAAACAATTTTTTTGTCATTCTGAAGGTGTTATTTATTGCCTTAAGTGTCCTTGTAATTTGTTTTACATTGGAGAAACCAAAAGGAAATTTAAACTCAGATTACAGGAACACCTTCGTGATATTAGCAGGGGTGCCATAAAAAATTCATTGTGGCTTTACATTTTTTACAAACTCATAATAGTAATGTTGATTTATTACAAGCCACTATTTTGGAACAAACTTTTGTTAAAAAAGTAGATCATAGATTTTTAAAAAATATGTTATTATACAAGGAATCTATTTTTATATTGAAATATAATACATTATCACCTTATGGTTTAAATATGGAAATTAATTGGAAATATTTGATATAATGAATTAGATAATGGTGTTTTGTATTTATATTTATGTCATTTATATTAGTTTTTGATATTTTTGGTATGGATTTCTATTTGAGAGTGAGTGCAGTCTCTTTAAATATTTAATTGTTTAACTGATTTTTTATCAATTAGATTATTAACACTTTGTATAAAAGGGAATGTATTTTTACCATGAATTGTGTGCTCATCGAAGGCTGTGGTGGCCGAGGCACTAAGACATTTTTTAATAATAAAATTCTCAACCTGGAATCTTCGTTGTTTTTCATCTTCACAGTTTATTTGTCCACCATTGCAGTCCCTGTTTCACAAATTCTAGTATCAGCACATGGAAATCCAAGGGATGAAGATGCTGGGTCCAAAATTTCATTAAGTACCATTGAATATTTCTCATGTGAGAAGCTGAGTAGTGGTATCATGATGGTCATTGAAGCCATGAGACCTAGAATCATGGGTTGTCTCTTGCTTAGGCAAAGTCTAGAAGAGAGAAATCCAAGAAAATGCCCTGATAGGTCAGAAGTTTGTCTTCTGGCAGGAAGGCCATCCTTTTTACTGTGCATAACACACACCCAGGAAAACAATTCATTGAGAGGGAGTGAGGAAGGCCTTATGAAGGTTTAATTTGAAGCCCAGTAAGGAGGGATGTGACTTTGTCTAAGCACTCCAAGCCTTGATACAGAATCTGTACAAATCACCATGTTGTCTAAGTAGGGAAAATGTGGATTCCTTGGGTTTTGCAATGGGCAACCACTGGGGCAGACAATCTGTAAACAGATGAGGCACAGTAGATAATGCAAAGGGTAGTGCAGAAAACTGATAATGTAAGCCAGACACAGCAAATCTGAAAAATATCCTGAAACTGGGAGCAACAGGAATATGATGATAATAAGCATCCTTGAGATCTGCATTCACCATGAAACAGTGGTCTGGAAGCAGTACTAGGACTGACTGTAAGGTGAGTATTTTGAATTTTGGAACTTTTGCAAACGTATTTAGAAAGAACAAATTTAGGGTGTGTCGATAGAAGTGTTTTTTTTTTTTTTTTTTTGTCAGAAAGATTCTGGATATTATATTTATATATACATTTACATATATTTATGAATCACAGGAGCTGGTCCTACCAAGTGATGGAGCACCGGAGGAAATAGTTCTGTCTGACCAGGTGGGTGTGGGGGAATTGAAGGGGGATGATTTTCTATGTGTGTCCTGACTGATTTATTCTCAGAACCCATTCATTTAAGAATATGTGTGCTCAGGCTGCAGGGTTGAGAGAGCTTGGGGGAAGGAGGAAGAGAAGGAAGGAAGAGGGCAAGGGGGCTAGAGGGGCTCTGCGACTTGGCAAAGTCATTCCTTTGCAGGGATTGGTTCTTTTTAGTAAAGGAAACCCTCTTGTTTGATTTAGAAGAATTATCCTCTTGTCATTTCCTTTTGGATCCCTGACTTTTGTTTGGTGGGTATTTTTGCTTGTTCTGCCCTTAAAGGAATATGCCTTGTTTGGGGAGAACTTGGGTACATGAAACATCCTAAATATCCAACGCATTAATTTGCCTCCAGCATCCCACTGTTTGAGAATTTGTGTAAGAGAACTGAAACGCCAATTCAGAAGTTAAAGGTGCATTCAAAAATTTGGCTTTTAAATCATCACAGAAGTTCTGATTACATGACCAAGCTTACCATGTCAATACAATAGAAGAAGCAGAATTTCTCAAGTCTTTATTTCCACATTCAAGTACACATCTCAAATAATGTTTTGAAACCTGAGTCAGTTGTGAAACAATTTCATTCACAGAAGAAATTTGCGCTGCAAGTAAGGATGCAGCAAAATCATCCAAACTGTATGCACACTGTAAAATAAATTCCCACAGATAGCCTTGATAATTTAACTTTCTAAATAAAGATTACAAAAAACAGACATCTTTTGGAACTGAAATTCTAACTATTTCCCACTTTACCAGGGGGTGTTGGATTAGATGAAACCAAGGACGTTTTATTTGAGCAGACAGCTGGGGAGATCACAGCTGGGTCAGCAGTCAAATTAGAAAACAGACCTGTCATGTCCCAGGAGGCCCAATATTTTCTAACCTTTACAGAGACTGTTGGAATAGATAATGCTGTCCTGCAGGCAGCTTTATAAACATCTTCCGAGGCTGGTAAGGTAGGGGAGGGCACAGAATTAGACATCTAGTCTTCTGTAAGGCTATATACCCAGCTTAGCTCTGGGGTACTCCTGACCTAAGGAAAAACATCACTAAATATAGCAATCATATGAAGAAAAGTAAGCACTTGTTTGGACTTAAGCTCAGGTTCACCTTCCAAGGAATCATAGTGACTGATCTCAGTGTCAAGTAGGAATCAAAACTGTCTTCATCAGATACCTCATCATTGTCTGACACAACAGAAAAATCTGTAGCCAAAAAATGTCTAGAGCTCTGTATGGGAACACAACCACCTGAAAGTACAATTGTATAAGTAAATCTATCATAACGGTAGATGTCTGAATGATCACTGCTGCAGTAGCATTAACTAAATGGGTTATATCCTGTCAAAGATACCCCATATGGCCAGCTTTCAAAGCTTCAGGGCACCTTCCATACACCCCAAACTGTCAGGCAGCTTGAGCTGAGCTGACTAAAAGACAAGTTTGGGCACCAAGCCCTTCAGTGTTTTCCTACCGACAGGGAAAGGGAGACTGAACCCTAAAAGGACAATGCTAGGAGCAAAAAAAAAAAAAGTCCTGGTTAGGGGTCGCCACAGCGGAACTCCAGTCCGCTAATGATTGGCAGTTGATTTTTACGTACCGGCTTGCCAAGCCTGACGCACAACCTTCAACGAAGGTACGCCCATTCACGCATGTCTCCACGCAGAAGACGCTCTAGCTGAGAATTGAACTGGACAGCGTCTTACTGTGAGGCGACAACGCTATCGCAGCACCACCACCACAGGTCCCAAGCAAAAATGTTAATATTTTCCTAAAATAGTATACAGCCTAGGCAAAAATGTTAATCTAAATCTATTCCTACAGCAGTGCATGACTTCAGGCAAGTTTTCATATATTTCTGCAGAACTAGCAAGCCTCGGCAAAATAGTAGTACAGTCTTACTGCACTGTATGGTCTAGGTAATATATTCCTAGGCACTATATGATCATGGCAAACATTGTTATATATTCCTACTGTACTGTATGGCCTGGGAACAAATTTGAATATATTCCTGCAGCAGTACATGAGTTGGGCAAAACTGTTTATATATTTCTACAAAGCTACATGGCCAAGACAAAAAATGTTGTATAGTCATACAGTTATACATGGCCTGGGCAAATCGTTTAATATATTCATACAAAATGACATGGTCCTAGAAGAAATGTTAGCATATTCATACAAAGTTATATGATCCTAGCAAAAAATGTTAATATATTACCTAGGCCCGAGTCAGCCTGGGAAAAATGTTGATGTATTCCTAAAGAAGCTTATGGCCTGGACAAAAAAATGTTAATATACCTCAATAGCAGTATAAGGGCAGGATAAAAACATTGTATATTCATACAGTACTATATTGCCTGGGCAAAAATGTTAGTTAATTCATATAACATTATATGTATTATCATATATATATTCATATAATTCACATGGCCCTAGCAAAATATAAGTTATAGTCCTACAGCACTATACTGCTGAGATAAAATTGTAATACTATTCTAGAGTATCACATAGCCCAGACCACAATATTAATTTAATCCTACAACAATAAGTGGCCTAGGCAGAAAATAAATGTTAATGTACTCCTACAGAGCCAATTACATTGGACAAAAATGTAACTGAATTCCTACAGCACTAGATGGCCTAGGTATAAACATTAATTGATACACACAGAACTCCATGGTCCTGGCAAAAATGTTAATACATTCATCTAGCACTATCTGACAAGGGTAACAATGTTAATATATTGCTACAGTACTATAGGGGCCAAGTATAAATGTTAATATATTTATACAGCAGTCTATAACCCTAGCAAAACATTATTTATTCCATTTATTTATCCTTTGTTAACCATTATCCCACTAGGCTAATAGCCTCTTTTAAAGGGAGATTCAAGATAGTATTTGTACCACTAGTGGAAATTTGGCCAGGGCATTAGGGTGCCATAGGACCTTTTACATCCACCTGAACTACCACCAACTCAGAAAGATGGGGCCTCAGTTTAACATCTCATCCAAAGGATGGCCATCACCCCCTTATGCTGCACTGTAATGCCAGCAATTGAAAAAAAAAAAAAAACACCAAAAAGCAATGGGGGTGGAGGGAGGGAGTGGCTACTTCAGCAGTGACCATTCAAACATCTGCTGTTAAGGTAAGTTTACTTACACAAGTGTACTATGTTCATCATTTTGATCACTACTGCAGTACACTTAGCTATATGGGTAGATTACGATAGCTATCTATATTTGGGAGGTGGAAGGAGAAGGGTCCAGGAATGCCTGGAGAATGGTCCTAGCAAAGCTTGATCTACACCTAGAAAAAGAAACAAACTTACAGTGCTTTGTAGAAGCATGTACAAAGAACCAAGTAGCAGATTTTGGAATACTTCTAGAATTCAACCCTTTCCAAAAAGCCATAGATGAAGCCAAGGCCCTGGTAGAGTGGGCTATGACCCTGCTAGAGATAGTTTTGTTATAGTAAGTATAACAAAAGGCAATAGCCTTAGAAAATCCTTTCCAAATAGTCTGTTTTGACACAGGTTTTCCTTTCTCCCTATCTTCACAAGAAATTAACAATATAGCAAAATGATAGAAAGATTCAATTCCTTGCAGAGGTCAGAGCAATTAGTAAACCTGTTTTCCATGTTAAGAACCTCAAGTTAGCCAGGTTAGCTGGTTCAAATGATGGAAGTGTTAGCATCTCTAACACAAAATTAATACCCCAAGCAGGGATCATTAGTTTACTTGAAGCCCTCTTGTGCAGAACCCCTTTCAAAAACATTTTGACATGATACCGCATTGAAAGAAGAGGATCCATGGGCAGACATGCTTAAATGTCTGATAAATGGACCTTCAGACAGGAATAAGAAGGGCCATAGTATAGTAATTCACATAAATATTATAAAACCAGAGAACAACTAACCCTGAATGGGTGCTGGTTATGTTATTGGTGCCAACTAGGAAACTTTTTCCTTTTGCTAATATAATTTTTTTTCTATCAGGCTTTACAGCCTCCATTAGTACCTGCAACAGCACATTCCAAGATTGCAACTATGTTTGAAGGAATCAAGAAAGACTTTTGAGTTCTCTCTTGGAACCCTAGCTAGTGTAAAAGATCTCTCTCCCCAGACAGAGATTCCTGACACTTTGAAAAAGACTCTACAAAGGTAAACAAGTCACCTATATATATATATATATATATATATATATATATATATATATATATACATATATGGAAAAATGCAGACACCCTGTAGCCTGCAATGACCTATAACTGGAGCTAAATATTTTGTGAGCACTCTTGGTGTAGTGGATAGACCAAATTATAAGGCAAAAAACTGATACTGTGATCCAGACACACAAAACCTTAAGAAACATCTGAAGCCTGGATGAACAGTATGCAGTGTAAAGCATCTTTTAAGTCTAGTGCTACCAGGAAACTTGAAAGAGGAAGAAGAGGTTACACGTTGTGAAGTGACATCATTTTGAAACTGGGCACTATTACAAACAGGTTTAGGAAAGAAAGATCCAGAACTGGTCTCCAAGCATTTTCTTTCTTTTGCACTGAGAACTTCATTGAATAAAAAACCTTCCCCACCTGGGAAGGAGGAACTGGTTCTATCACTCCTTGGTACAGCGTGTGATGAAGAACTGGGTGGAAAAAAAAATAATCTGATCTGGAGAATAAGGAATGACCTCCTGGAAATGAGGAATTTTCTCCCACTGTAATTTGTAACCTTGATGAATTATCTTCAGAACCCCTAAGTCTGAAACTATCTGTTGCCAAAGAGAAAAATGGAGATTCAGACTTTCTGGAAGAAAAAGGGGTTAAGGTGGGAGGGGATAACAAAGTCTCTTGACAGGTCATTCAGACTTGTTGGACTGTCTTTAGTTTGGGGAGATTCAGTGCTTCTTTTTGGAACCCCCTTGCCATTTCTTCTCAAACGATTGTTTACCATTATTTTACGTAGACTGTTTATTCTGCTTTTTGCCAAAACTGGATGAGGAGTTAGAGAATCCCTTATAAAATGTGGAAGAGAAGGGCTGAAAAATCATAGAGACTCCTTTCATCACACTTCTAGATTATCACTGCTGCAGAGGAGACAAAAACTAAATCTCTATCCAAATGGAATTTAAAATCTCATTACTGCCATCATCTGGGAGGTTCTGAGAATGCAGCCATGCAAACCTCCTCCAAACAGTATCAGTCACAAGTCCTGACAGAAGTATCAACAGTCATACACACACTATAGGCAATGAGTTTTGAACTGTGCAATGAAAGAAACTGAAGTATTCAAAGCAGATTTTTCCTTACAAGAAGAAAATGCAGATAAAACATTCCTCATACCTTCACAATTAGTTAACACAAACTTTAACATATGAGCCTAACAACGGAAAATTCTGAAATCAAAGTTTCAGAAGTATACACTTCCACCCCATACTTACCAATAATTTCCCCATTTTTATCAGAAAGAGCAGGACTGAAATTAACTTATTGTTTAATAGCAGTGAGATCAACTAAAGATAAAGCTACTGAGTCAGGTTTGGGAATAGTGTACAAAAATGTAAAAGACTGAGGAGCGTTATATATCCTATCTGCGTTTTTAGGGGCAGCTAGATGACTGTCAGGGAAATTGCAGACAGTAGCACAAACATAATCTAAAGCAGACAGAACAAGAAGAAATGGCTGTAGGTTCTGCAAATTCTTTGTGTAACAACTCTTCGTATTTTCTGAGGGACTGAGAATTACAAACTGAGCTCTCATCTGAGTCTGAATCAGAAATCTGAGGAGAAAACCAAGTGCCTGTCCCTTCATCTTCCTGTTCAAATTCAGAATCTTGGAGATCTTCATGAAAAGCGGCATCTCCCTCTCTTTTACCAGAAACTACTTTACCAGATTGATCAACAGCCTGAATTAAGCCCTGAGCCAGACCCAGTAAACTACTCCTGGCTAATGAAATTTGAGGAGGAGGAGACACATGTTTAGTTTTCTGGTTCTTTCTGACAGGAAAAAAATGGGTCCAACCATGTTACTAATGGAAGCGGAAGCTTCCCCAGTGACAGGTACAGCATTCTGGTACTACAGGAAAGCCCTCCCTGTTCCCTCTCCCAGGACCAACAGGAGTGGTTCTCCCTTGCCCACTGAGGGGACCCCACCAGCTGAAGAAGATGTGGCTAAACCCCAGTCCATAGTGGCTGTAGGTGCACCACTAGAGGAATCCGGGGTAATAGATGAGTGGCAGGAGGTAAAACAAATGGCCACAGCAGAGTCACCCACCTGCAGCTGAGGCAAAATGCTAGCCTGCTGTGGTGGCAAAGGCTGTTTGGTTAGCTTTATCTTTTTGTGGCTGGAAGAAGGACCAGCTATGGGACTGGTAGTTTGCTTCATAGTCAAGTCAAAAATGGTGCTTCTTTTTCAAGGAAAACAAGCTGCAAATGCCAATAAAAACTACATTTGTAAAACTCACTTTTTCACAGAAAAACACTGTAAAAAGCACTACAAAGCACTTTGCCAGCCCCCCCTAAAGTAAAATAAAGACCATTTTCCACAGAAAAATGTTTTTCCATTACTTTACCCAACTTTTAAAATGACAGGAAAAAAGAGTGCTCCTGTTTAATAGTAGAAAACAATCTTGTGACAGTCAATTAAAACACAAACTTCTAGCTTTAAAATAACTTTCCTGACTAGGAGAGTGATAAAACACATAGTGTTTATGAAATGGAAGGTTCCCCCCAAAGGGAACTTATCTTCCCAGCAAAGGAAAGCACAAGTTACCATCGATCCTCGAAGTCTCAGAGGCATGTACTCTTCAGGGCAGTAAAGCTCTGAATGGTTTTCTGCCCAAACTTGTCTTTTAGTCAGCTCAGCTTGAGCTGCCTGACAGTTTTGGGCACATGGAAGGTGTCCTGAAGCACTGGAAGCTGGCAGGTTTTTATATGCTTGTCAGAATATAACCCATATAACTAAGGCTACTGCAACAGTGATAAATATGATGAACATTTAGCTGTCTGTGAAATCTCAGCCAAGGAAAACAGGTCAGACTTATAAGCAGCTATAATCTGATTATCAGCTTTATGATGAAGCTTCTGTTTCTTTTTCTTGTGAATTTCACAGCTAGATGAAATATCTGGGGACAGCGTATTATGTCTAAAAATGTATCTCTTACCTCAGGCTACTACTGCATCCAAAGGATTTGGTTCTTCAGTACCTGGATCAGGTACTGAACAGCCCAGGAGGATGTGGTTAAATGTCTTTCCAAAGTGGCCTGCAAAGCTACACTAGATGGAGACAGGGCAAAAGGTAAGTGGTCTGTCGCCAAAGTAGTGGCCACAACAGAATCACTAACTATAGGCTAAGGCATTTTTTTTCTCTCTTAAAGTGCAACTGGATTTGATGGGGGTGCTTCATAGTTAGGTTCCATCATGTCAGGGGAGAGAACACCAGCCAGAGTAATAAACAGACAGCACTAGATGATGTATCACAATAAGTACTTAAAGTTCCTAGTATTAAATATATCCTTAGACAAGTAAGCTCTGCCAAGCTGTCCTGTTAACACAAAAACAGTTTGAAATGTATTTAGAATTTTTTACAAGTGACCACAGTTAAATGAACATAAAAGTATAAAGAAAATAATAAATCTACTAATAAAATGAAAGGAAGGGGGGGGGGTCCTTAACTGGAGCTTATTTAAGGTGTAAGCAGGAAAATTCAGCAATGGATCCTGTGACGTGCAATAGGACTTTCTTCTTTGTATAGCAGAAAAAGACTGAATATTCACTTCCTGTGACAGCTGAAGGTTTCCATCTCAGGATATTCTCAGCCAATCAGCTGTCACAGGAAGAGAGAGAGTTTGAAGAGTCTGAACTTTTGAAAACTGCCCAGTATGAAATTACCTTGGCACACTAATCAGAATGTCGCACTATGCGGTGGTGGTGCTGCGGTAGCGTTGTCACCTCACAGTAGGACGTCCTGTTCGATTCTCAGCTAGAGCTTCTTCTGTGTGGAGACATGCGTGAATGGGCGTACCTTCGTTGAAGGTTGTGCATCAGGGCCGGCAACTCGGCATGTAAAAATCTACTGCCAATCATTAGCGGACTGGAGTTCAACTCCTACAACAACTAATCAGAATGTCACTGAGGCAGTGGAAATGATAAAAACACACTTTTCCTTTCCTGCAGAGGAGAGGAACTGGAAAAAGAAAAGGCAGAAATTAACTCCCTAGCAAACTCAGCACATCTTCTCTATCCATGGAGATAAACATGGGAAGCAATGTTAATGTTTTCTTTCCTTTTCCAGGAAAATTCCCTGGAAAAGGACAACACAAAATTGCTTTTGCATCTATAATACTCCCAAGCAGAAGAAAAAACATTTCTAAGTATTGAACTGTAAAAATTTGTTATTGAGCACATTCTTCCATTAACAATGCAAATAAAACTTCATCAGAACGCACCTTTTTCCAGTGTACAAGTTAATCTCACTGTGGGATTACCAAGAGTGTCTACAATTGTATGGGCATCGATCTTGCTGATAGAGTGTGCCTGATTAAGATTTCCTTCACTCGTGGACTTTTCTCCCAAGTATTTCCATAATACTCTCCTGGGACCCCGGCTCCTTTTCTAGCTGTTAGGTAAAGCACTTGCCCCGTTCCCTAAGACTGACAAGAGTGGTTCTCCTTTGTTCTTGGAGGGTATCCCTACAACTGCAGATGGTGAGTCTATCCTCAGTCCTTTATGGCTATAGGTGGTACAGCAGATGGATTGGCTGGCAAAAGATGAGTAGTCTGAGGAACCTAGTCTGGAAACAGCAGTGGCTGAGGCAGAACTGGAGCCTGCCTGACACCCAAAGATTTCCTGCCTGTTTTCTTCTTCTTGTGTTCAGGAGAAGGAAGAACCATGGAGACTGGTAACTGCTCCATAGGTTCATCTGAGGATAAAGCAGTGAAGAAGGGTAGTAGGGCCTGAAAGAGTAGGTAAAGTTTTAAAACAGTCAAAAGCAGGTTCAGGTAAGAAAAAATGCTGACAGTCTGTACAAGCACAGATTTCTACCCTATTTCATAAAACCACACAACCTGTAGGAAAAAAAAAGTTCTGGCAGCAGTGGGGTAAGACCCAAACAGCTTAGTGTACTGCAACAAGGAGTACAAACCTTGTATGCCCCCATGTCTGGTGAAGGCTTGTTCTTAGGTTCATAGGTAAATACTAGGCTAGCTTCCTTTGCAAGCCATTTTAAACCTAGCTAGATTTTTCAAAGATGATAATCAAACCCTGTACCTTGTGTCTATGAAGTACTTTATGCCAACCCCCAACCCTTACAATTTTTATTCAGTTATTCACACAAGCATTCAGTCAGGATGTTCCCCTGAGAAGATGTGATGGTCATAAATTTAAAATCAGCTTCTAGTAACATAGTTTCACACAAAAAAAAACATATTTTGCTCAAAAAAAAAAAGTGTTGTGGAAGTTTTTTTCCCAACAAGACACTTATCTGCGCGGCTTTGAAGGATTGCAACCCGACTGACTGTTCCATGTAGCCTGCTTAAGGAGCACTCTTCAGAGACAAGAAATCTCTGAGATTTTCAAACTGTCTCTTTTATATGGAGCTTCTCTCTTGCTTTTGGTAGTTAGAGTACATTAAGGGCGCCCTTCAGTTTTGAAAAGTTGACCAGTAGCAGTGGGGTAAGTCCCAAATAGCTTAGGCTACTGCAGCTTGTTCAAATGCTGAACACTAGCAGCATACTGGATCGAGTGCATAGAAGGCTTGTACTGCTGTGCACACTATGTCGGTCAATACCAGGGTTAGAGTGTATCACCCTCACTGACTACCAGACTTAGCTTCAGCCAGGCTTACACATTATGTAGAAACTGTCTGAATCCAACCCATTTACATCTGTCATTTTCATGAAAAGTGATGCGTAAAGGAAGATAAACCACATGAAATGGAGTACTGCAGATTGTATCAGCTGGTTTATATACCTGAACTTGAAACTAGCAGCCACAGGAAGTGTTTGTAAATGTGGAGTCTTATGTAAACAAGCCGTCATGCACATTCAGTTATTATACACACACATACACACACATATGTATACGAGTCCTTAATGACATCAACAGGATGTAAAGTGGACTTCGGTTTTGTTGACACACTTTGATTTTGGAGATAGTATATATAATCAACTGGGGGAGGGGTACATGGAGGTTGCCCCCATATATTTAATCAGCTGAAGTAGGGGAACATAGATGTTTCCCCCCTCCAAAAAACAATGCATTATTGTTGCTGTTCCAAGGTTATGCCCTAGAGCATGCATGATGAAGTGTAAATGTTGAACACTAGCAGCATACTGGATCGAGTGCATAGAAGGCTTGTACTGCTGTGCACACTATGTCTGTCAATACCAGGGTTAGAGTGTATCACCCTCACTGACTACCAGACTTAGCTTCAACCAGACTTGCATATTATGTAGAAGCTGTCTGAATCCCACCCCTTTACTTCCATCATTTTCATGAAAAGTGATCCGTAAAGGAAGAGAAACCATATGAAACGTAACACTGCAGATTGTATCAGCTGGTTTATATACCTGAACTTGAAACTATCAACCACAGGAAGTGTTTGTAAATGTGGAGTCTTATGTAAACAAACCATTTCTGTTCAAAGATGCTCTTCAAGAAATGCATACTGTCATGCACTCGCCATTATTATACACACATACACACACACATATACATATCTAGATATATATGTATACACAAATGTATAAGAATCCTTAATGACACCAACAGGGCATAAAGTGGGCATCAGTTTTGTTGACACACTTTGATTTTGTAGTTAGTATATACAATCAGTGGGGGTATAGGCGGGCTTGGCGGGCTAGCCCTCTTGCAAAAAACAATATGTTATTATTGCTGTACCAAGTGTATGCCCTATGGCGTGCGTGCGTGATGAAGTATCAATGGTTTTGTTGTTTATTTTTGTGTGCTGACATTACCGATGCTGACACTTAATTGTTTAGTTTATAAGCGTATTCATATCTATATATATATATATATATATATATATATATATATATATATATATATATATATATATATATACACACACACATGTATATAAATGCATGTATATATAGATACATAAGCACATGCGCACGCACGCACGGACACACACGGACACACACACACACACACACACGCACACACACACACACACACACACACACACACACACACACACACACACACACACACGCACTTTTATTGAATTATCACTTATGACATAGGCAAATTTATATTCATATAAAAGTTTTCAAACTATATTAAAATAACAAACATTACACTTCACATATATTGCTATATATCATATAACCTAAATAATATTAAACAAATTATTCAATTCCTGCTTTTTTTTTTAAACAAGAAACATCTCTATTAAACCATCACTTACTACGTAGGCAATCATACATTTATATAAATGAAAACAAACCACACTGGCACAATCCTAGTCATAAGCATTTTACATCACATGCCATACTGACACAGCCCCAGTTGCAAGCATTATACATCTCTTATAATCTACCAGTCTTTCTCACTCAGACATTACATAGCTCATTTAAATCTTGCTACCTGTTAGACTTCATTCCTCCCTTGTATGTATTGTTCCCATAATTCCCATTTTCTCCTATGTAGTTTGCTCCTACCTTCTTCTAAAGACCTCCATTTCAGTTGCTTTATCTCTGTTACTATATTCACTACTTCCTGTATAGTTGGTTTAGATTTCAACTTCCATTTTCTAGTAATTGCTCTTTTGGCAGCCACCATTATTAGACACAGCAAGGCCTTACCATGTCTAAGCAATTCCATTTCTGTATCATAGCTCAGAAAAATCATCTCCCTCGTCAGACCAATCTGCCCACCCAGCATCTCCTACAATGCATCCCAAAGGGAGTTCTTAAAGTCTCCCAACTCACTGCACTCCCAGAAAATATGTTCCCAACTATCTCTTTCTTCCTCTCCACACCTCCAACATTTACTCTCTGCCTGAGGAAATATTCTTTGGCATCTACTTGCAGTATAAAAATATCTATGTAAACATTTCCAGGCAAAAAATCCTAAATCTTCTATATGTTGTTGCATGTTTGGGAGACATACATATATCCTCCCATTGCTTCTTTGTGAATTACTTATCCAGTCTCTCTTCCCAATCCTTTCTAACCTCCTGTGATTGATCGTTATAGTTATCATGCAATATTTTATATGCTCTACAAATTACTCCTTTTTTAGTGGCAGCTTCTGTTTTAGATTCTATTAAAACTCTACCAGTGGTGAGCTTTCATTTAGGAACCCCCTATTTCTTTCTGTTTGCCTATACTCTAATATCAATCCCTGATAGGGAAGGCAATCTCTAACCTGCAGTCCAATTAAATTATTGGCATCTTTCCATTCTATTACCTTTCCCTCTCTGGTTATTTGCTCCCAATACCTTGGTTCCTTTGCCAGTTTTCTCCAATAAATTCCAGCCCCCTCTGGCCTATTGTCTGTATCCCTAATTACAGTTATCCCTATCGACAGAATCTCCTTTCTCCATTCCTGTGTTGATTTCGTTCTTAGAATACTTTCTGCTAGTTTATGGATATAATATTCTGTATGATTATTGTTATTCTCCTTAAAGACCTGCATCCAAAATGCCATTCTCTCCTTGTTCCTTATGCTTCCGCCGTGTTTCATCATCATCATCCCTTTCCACTATGAATTATAGTTTTCTGCTTGTGCTATGTATAGGAGTCTTAACTGTGCAGCTCTGAAATACCCCTTCAGATTGGCTAATTCCAATCCGCCCTGTTCTACTGGAAGAATCGGTTTATCCCACTTGACTCTTGACATCTTTCCCTCCCAGATAAAGTCCTTCAGCTCTTTATCAATTGCTACCAATGACTTATCCTCTAGTTGATAGAAATATGTCTGACCTGTGCATAAAACTAAAGGGACTGAAAACATTTTAACTGCTTTATCTTACTATACATATCCATATAACAAAGCTTCCATTTTTCTCAGTTTTTGCATTTGTTCAGTCTCTTCCCACATTTCCTTAGCTGCCACACTAGCATACTTTTTAATCCACATTCCTAAATAAGTTCACAAAAAAATGTTGAAGCATTCCAAGCATGATAAAATGGCTATTTCCATATAGAATAAAATCTTGTGACACCCTATTTTCCTTGTGCATACAGTAGATATAAAAAGTTTAAACACTCCTGTTAAAATGACAGGTTTTTGTGATATAAAAAAAAATGAGACCACAATAACTTATTTCAAAACTTTCCCCACATTTAATGTGACCTATAACCTGTACAATTCACTTGAAAAACAAACAAATCTATTAGGGGAAAAATATAAAAAATAAAAAGCGTACAATAAGCTGGTTGCATAAGTGTGTGCACCCTTAAACTAATACTTTGTTGTGTGTGCACACCCTTAAACTAATACTTTGTTGAAGCACCTTTTGATTTATTTACAGCATTCAGTCTTGTTGGCTATACACCTGCCATCAATTAAAGAGACTTTGATTAACCCCAAATAAAGTTCAGCTGTCCTAGTAGAATTTTCCTCGCATTTACTCAGTTGCCTACTACAGCAAAGCCATGGTTCACAGAGAGCTTACAAAGCATCAAAGGGATCTCATTGTTGAAAGGTATCAGTCAGGAGAAGGGTACAAAAACATTTCCACAGCATTCGATATACCATGGAACACAGTGAAGACAGTCAGCAAAAAGTGGATAAAATATGGGACAACAGTGACATTGCAAAGAACTGGAAGTGCCTCTAAAATTTATGAAAAGACAAGACTGAAACTGGTTAGGGAGGCTGCCAAGAGACCTACAGCAACACTGAAGGAGCAGCAGGAATTTCTGGCAAGTACTGGTTGTGTACTACATGTGACAACAATCTCCTGTATTCTCTATATGTCTGGACTATGGGGGTAGGGTTGCAAGACAAAAGCCTTTTCTTACACAGAAAAACATCCAGGCCTGGCTAAAATTTGCAAAACAATACATCAAGTCTCCCAAAAGCATGTAGCAAAATGTGTTATGGTCTAATGAGACCAAGTTTGAACTTTTTGGCCACAATTCCAAAAGGTACGTTTGGCGCAAAAACAACATTTTGCATCACCAAAAGAACACTATCCCCACTGTGATGCATGGTGGTAGCAGTATCATGCTTTGAGGTTGCTTTCCTTCAGCTGGAACTGGGGCTTTAGTCAAGGTGGAGGGAATTATGAACAATTCCATATACCAGTCACTTTTGGCCCAAAACCTTCAGGCGTCTGCTAAAAAGCTGAAGATGAAGAGGAATGTCACCTTTCAACATGACAATGACCCCAAGCATACATCCAAATCAGCAAAAAAATGGCTTCACCAGAAGAAAATTAAAATTTTGGAATGACCCAGCCAGAGCCCAGACTTAAATCCAATAGAAAATCTGTGGGGTGACCTGAAGAGGGCTGTGCTCAACAGATGCCCTAGCAATGTGACAAATTTGGAGTGCTTTTGCAAGGATGAGTGGGCATATATTGCCAAGTCAAGATGTGTCATGCTGATAGACTCCTACCCAAGAAGACTGAATGATTTAATTAGATCAAAATATGCTTCAACAAAGTATTAGTTTAAGAGTGTGCACAAACAACAAAGTATTAGCTTAAGGGTGTGCACACTTATGCAACCAGCATATTGCAAGTTTTTTATTTTTTTATATTTTTTCCCCTAACAGATTTGTTTGTTTATCAATTAAATTGTACAGGTTATAGGACACATTAAAGGTGGGAAAAGTTTTGAAATGATTTATTGTGGTCTCATTTGTTTTTATATTACAAAAACCTGGCATTTTAACATGGATGTGTAAACCTTTTATATCCACTGTAAGCAGGACTCCATTTCTTTAAAAAGAAAACACCCAAACATAAATAGGAGTCAAGAAACTAACTTTTTCCTGAAAAATAACTGAGCTCTCTAACCATTTACTTGGCTATCATGTCTGGTAACCTACCTGTTGAGAAACTGATACATATTCTTTGATTTAAACTGAACCAGTTCTTTTTTATTTTAATATAGATAGAGTGAAAAAGTAGACCACATAAGTAAAACATAGGCTGCCTTAGTGACTCCTGTCTCTTTCTACCATTATAGCCGTACTTGTTTGAAAGGGAATCTCACAACTATCAAACCTTCTTTACTACAGACTAGGATAGCTACTCACAGCTACTCATCTAAATAAAATTGACAAATTGTGCATGCAAGTATGGTTCTGTACATATCACGATTATTCCTTTTAAAACAAAGTTGGGTGACTGTATAATGTCACAGACTTCAACTATACCATGTAGTAGAACCCGATAAAACCTCTGAACAATCCAAAAGTAAGTTTTGTGTTACTATAACATAATAGTAAAATTAACAAATGTTTTAATTAGTGCGTTTGCAGTAACAGAAGAACAAGATTTTAAGCAGCCCACTTCGTCATAGCAGCCTACTAACACTAACAGTAACTGATAGATGCTCTGACAGCTCACATACAAAAAAAGTGCATCTGCTAGTGGGAGAGACAGGAGTGGGAAATCAAGAAAACTATGAAGCAAAATATTTAAATCGTGTGATTTAAAATGATGACTGGTCTCTTGAGTTGACAGAAGTTGGTTATGCTTAGCTGGCCATCAACTGTTCTCTCTGTCTCTCTTTAAGGTAATGTTTGTTGAGTAATGATTTCTGCTTTTGTTTTAAAAATAACTGCACTTGATAGTTAATCACACCTGGGCATAGGTTGCTGCAAGTGCTCCCAGCAGACCATCACAGCTTCTCTAAGGGTGACTGATATTCATATGAAAGCCTGAGGAGTTGCTTTACGTTCTGACAAAGAACTATAAATATAGACTGCTTTATCTGTATGATCCTGTCCTTCTGCATGACAGTAGTTTGTTCAGGATTAGATGTCCGTACATGAGATGACCATCCAACTATCTGTGCCTCTTGATACGGTGGATGGCTTAGCCATATTTATCACATACATTCTACTAGCCACGGCCATTGTGTTTGTCAGTGGATCTGTTGTCTTGGCTATCTTGACCACCAAGTCACTAAGAAAGGAGAACCGATTCATCTACATGTTAAATACCAGTATCAGTGACCTATTCACAGGGCTTGGCATGTATTACAATGGTCTTTTTGATGTCCATGAAAACTACCCTCCCAGGAACAGTACTTTCTATATACTACCCTCTCTTCTGGGAATTAGCTTTCAGACCATCTTTACTGCCCAACTGGATCGGTATGTGGCAATCTCCCATCCTTACTTCTACTCCAGGCACATTACTGAACCCAAAACCATAGCCGTATGTGTTTTCATATGGGTCTACACCTGCTCCCTCACACTGATATATAACCTGGTTACACAAGAGGTGGCTGCCAAGATAAATGGGGTCACAACATTAGGAGCTACTGTGGGCACCTTCTTTGCCATGATAGGCCTGAACCTGAAGCTCTACTTCATTGCCACACACCAGCTCTCCAGAGAACCTGAGAGTCGAGACAGAGACAGTAAGAAGGCATCACTGAGGCTTATTATTTTGGTTACTCTGACCTTTTTGACCTTCTGGTCTCCAGGTTTCATTAATCAGTGTCTGATCAAAATGAGCCCATATGGCTTCAGATTTAACAATTATGCTACAGACCCCTTTAGTTTTTTGGCCAGACTGAACCCATTCACCACCCCAGTACTGTACATCAGTGGAAGTCAGACATTAAAGGCGGTGATTTTTACAAAAGTATGGAAGCCTTGTTGCAAAACCAGGTGAGTAGTGTAATGATATCCTACATTTCTGTCATAAAGTACAGCAGGAATATCTAATAACATTCACGTGGGCCTGCCAGTCCACATATCATCAACTGGCATGTTCATGTAACTAGGTGTGCATCTGTCTGTCTGTTTGCATATCTAATGGAAGGTATTTTACAACATTTTAGTTAAATGTTCAAGAACTGAATATAAATGAAAGTCATAAGAAGCAGCTGATTAAAAACCTAACGCAATATACTGCAAGAGAAATATTGCTCTTTACTGAAATCCATAAATTATATACTAAAAAAATGGAATAAAAGCTACAGAAAAAAGTCGCCAACTAAATCTGTGTGTCAGAGGCCACAAAATCCATGCAGCCTTATCTAATAAACTGCCTAATGCTCAAAAATCATTCAGCTTTAGAAACACCTCAAAGTCAAGAATTTAAGATTCTTCCTGGTTTTGACAGCCTTCACAATAATGTTCTGATTTAAAGTTGCAGAAAACAATGATGGATATTAATGATTAATAATAATAATAATAATAATAATAATAATAATAATAATATTCCTGAGATAATAGACTGACTTTCCATCCTGCAGAAGGGCAAATGGCTTTTGGTCTTCTCTTACTAACAAGCTGTACAAAATATGTAGAAAAGCCATAATCTCAGCATGTGCTAAAGACACATTACAGAAGGATAATAAATTTAAATATAAATAAATACATAAATATGCTTATATTATTTATTTATTTAAATTTGTTAACTGGGATAGAGCACTGATCACAAATGACCAGCTTCTCTCTTGCCCTGTTTCAGCATCGTATGCTGTGATACTGCAGACAGTCTTTGTATTGTGACACGACTGTGTTGACAGTCGCAGTATTACTGATACAGAAAATAGTTAGCGAGCTTTGTGTGTTTCCTTGGTTTGTTGCAGGCTGCCTATAATTTAAGAAAATGGTAATTTGAACTTTGGTTTGAGATGTCAGTAGAAAATCATCATGAAGTATTTTTTTTATTCTCCACACCCAGTGACCTGCATTCATAATTGGATGAGGCCTTTATTTTTCTGTATCAGTTTGTGCCTACAGACAAAGCTTGCTGATATTGTTGTAAGAAGAGAAATACACTGTTTTCATTGCTCTATTTTTCTACTCCAAGCATTTCATAGTGAACAATTGATGATAGAGTAGAGATGCCAAAGGATCTCATCAAAGAATAATTTTCTCTGGAGAGTTACGAAGTTCTAGAAGGGAAAATGTGACCCCGGTAATCCCAACAGTCCAGGGAACAATGCTCACTGGGAGTAGTCAGACAAATATCATATAAACTACGATATATAAACTTAGTTTTGAGTAGTATTTTCCCAAATACAAGGACACTATGCATCCCACTTTCAACTATTATTATCATTGATGGGTGACACAGTGGTTTGACAGAGTTGCTGCTTCACATTATCTAGTTCAAAGTTAATTTCCTGGCTGGGTGTCTTCTGTGCGGAATTTGAATATTCTCCCTGTGTCTACATGTTTTTTTTTAATGGTGGGGCCTGTTTTTTTCCACATCCAGAAGACATGCTAAAACCTGAAATGGCAATCCTTACACACAGCCATAGGTGTGTGTGTGTGTGTGTGTGTGTGTGTGTGTGTGTGTGTGTGTGTGTGTGTGTGTGTGTTTGCATCCTATGAAGGACTGATGTCCCATCTATGACTGGTTCTCTGACATTTGCATATTGCTGGCTGGGATTGGCACTACCTCCCCAGCAACCCTGATACAACAAATATGAAACATGAGTAAATGCTTTATTCATCTGCAAAAATTATACAGAACACAGACTTTTCTCTACAGTTTGGCACAGCAATGGTATATATAAAACTGGTTACATCTCAGAAAAACTTAAAGGATACATGAGCTGAAAAAGGTACAAGTCAGTAAAGAAGCTAACTTTATAAACAATATTTTTTTTCCAGTTTAAAGGCTTAGAGATGCATGTTTGAGCCTTGCACTCCAGAACCCACAGATCACTTCAATTTCAAGCTTCACCGCTGACTTATTATGGAGTCCATCTGTTGCTGATTCTAGTGTTGGCAATGCATTCATAGGTTCATAGGTTCATAGGTTCATACTAGGCTATCTGCCCTAGGGCATTTATAAGCCTAGCCAGAATGTGTTTGGCTTTCGCCACCCATTTTAAATTTATTTTGCTATGCCCTTTTTCGAGGTTAGTATACTGTGCCTCTGTCTAACAGTGACACAGAAGTGATACCCGGGGTAAACATACAATCTCCCATCCACTCATCAAGATTCCTCTTGAAGAGAGTCAATGAGGGACTCTGCCTAACCTGGACTGGGATTTTATTCCAGAGTGAAGGGAGCCTCTGGGTTATGAATCTGTCCCTCCAGCATGTCCTATTTATTTCAGTGCTGAGGTTCAAGTCTCTCGAGCGTGTAGCTCGATGGGATTTGGATTTTCTGAGGTGCAGCATGTCCATTAATTCCGGGTTGGACATGACTTTATACGTCAGGCACAGATCGCCTCTGAACAGGCGGTATGCCACTGAGTAGAGCTGGAGTTTCTTTAACCGGGCAGCATATGGCATCTGTTTGAGCCCTTTGATCCTCTTGGTGAGGTACTTTTGGGGTCTTTCCAGTTGCTGCAGGTGTCTGGTAAGGTACATCCCAAAAGGGGCATTGTACTCAATTATGGGCCTGATGAGGGATGAGTAAAGAGGCACAATGACCTCCCCTGACCTAGATGTGAATCCCTTCATGATTAGGTGGGTTATATAAAATGTTTTTCTAACCACTTTGGCCATGTGGTTGTCAAATGAGAGATTGCTATCAACTTGGGTCCCCAGGTCCCTAATTACTTCTTTGGTACTTAATGGATTACCACCTATGTGGTAATTTGTGGGCACTTTGTTTTTGCCAAAGGGGATGACTATACACTTTTTGGCATTTAGCTTGAGGCCATGGCCCTGGCACCAGTTGTCTGTTTCTATGAGGCTCTTTTGGAGGATGCTTGTGTCGGCTGGAGAGTCGATTATGGCGCCCAGTTTGCAGTCATCTGCGAACTTGGTCAGCCACAGTCCTTCCGTGTTGGCCTGTACCTCCGAGAAATATATACCGAACAAGAGAGTTCCCAGGACTGAGCCCTGTGGGACACCACTTGTAACTGGTTTGGAGTCTGACATGGCTCCAGCAATTCTAACCATGTGGGTTCTGTCCTTGAGCCAGTTTGCAATCCATCTAGTGACATAGGGGTTTATATTTAAGCTGGTGAGCTTATCTATAATGCCTGAGTGGGGTATTGTATCGAAGGCTTTTGCGAGGTCCAGGTAGGCTGTGTGGACCACCTTCCCCTCGTCAATGGCCTTGGTGACTGTTTCAAAGAAATCAACCAGGTTTAAGAGGCAGGATCTGCCCTTAACAAAGCCGAACTGGGTAGGATCCAGTGTCTGTAGGTCCCCAATATCTTTATTTATGAGGTCCATGATGATCCTTTCCATAGCTTTGCAGACTAAGCTAGTCAGGCTTATGGGGCGATAGTTTCCAGGATCCGTTGAGGCACCACCTTTATGGAGAGGGACCACTGTTGCTGTACGCCACTCTTTGGGCACATATTCTGTAGTAAGGCTGAGATTGAACAGTAGTTTTATGTTTGGGTTTAGCTCTTCTTGGAGTTCATGTAGGATGCAGCCCGGGACACCGTCTGTTCCCATTGATGCTGTGTTTTTTTGCTTTGGAGAGGGCCAAGTTCATAGGTGATATTTCACAACCAAATTTTGTAAAATGTCAATATGTAAAAACCTGGAAATATTTGATAATAGTATGTCACCACTTATTGCATATACCTAATGTCACTCATGCTTGTAGAAACTGAGGCAGACTACAGCGTATCATCTGTGCAGGGAAGCCTGCCCAGCAGTTTGGTTTTGTGTGGTCTGGGCTGATAAATGCCATATTTCAGTCTATATTTACAGATATGAGGTTCACTGCTTCACACAGCCTTGCACTGGATTAAGTGGATCTTCAGGAAATGAACAAATGCATGAATCTAATGAGTTGGCATGGAGTTCCATTTAATTTCAAATGTGCAACTAACTAAATTTGTTCACTTCCTTAATAAATAGAAAATGTGACTTAGTGTTCTCTTTTTAGATAATCAAACAGTTTTTCATCCTCGCAGGTTTATATTTATTGATTTATTTATTTTTGTCAGCATGCACCATGAAGCTATTTATGTGTATTTCACATAAATTTGCTAACTTAACTTTTTTGGAAATTTTGATATGTGACAAATGTGAGAAAGTGTAATTTTGATCCAGTTCTCTTAAGCAGTCACTAGATTTCTTTCTAGTTAGCAATCCTGGAGCTGTTACAATGCATCACATTTGACACTATACTTCTATTAACATCCTGCCAGCAAACATTTTTTCTTTGCCAATTATATTATATCACAAATAAATTAAACATGCACCACAATGCAGACAAGTCATGCATCTGTCTGGGAAATTTTGAAAAATGCTCTGAAACTTTATGATTCCTAAACACTTAGAATCAAGCAAAAAAAAACACATCTCATAAAAAAAAAAAAAAAAAAAAAAAAAAAAAAAAAAAAAAAACATTTATTAGGTACGAATCAGTCTGTAATACATGAAGCACCAAGATTACTCTCTTTGCACCCTCTGTTCTCCATTACTGTCATGAAAATTACTCTTAGTCTCCCTCCCTCACCTTTCCCTGCTATTTAATGCAAAGACATGGTTCTATTCTGGTCAAATAAGTAATTCACAGCACGCCTAAAAGAACTTTAAGATGATTTACTTCCTCGTATACAATGAATTAAAAATAAAAGTCTACTACTTAACATGTCCAAAAAAAAAAAAACAAAAAAAAAAACTTTATAGCGCCAAACAGAAGCTCCACAATGTCAGCTACAAATAACTGATCACAACAAAACTGCCTTGGAAAACAATGGCACTTTCAAAGACCTGGGTTAGGCTAGACCAGTCCCAAAGCTTTACTCTTCCTAGTAAGAAAACCAGGAAAATAAGATCAACATTATGTTACTGTGGACCAACAAACTGTTCCCATTCCTGTCTAAGGCACCCAGATCAGTAAAGGCATCCTTCTCCCTCAAATGGAATATGGCCTCCCCTTGGTATCATCTACTTCAAAGACAAATGCCACATGCACGTACAATCAATCACCAATAAAATATGCAGGCTCATCACTCTCTCCCGGAGGGCATATACACCACTGTAAAACCCTAGAAAAAAGCAAAAAGGCTCTCAGTGAAGTAAAGAACTGACTTCCTGTTCAGACTTATATAAAACCAAACATTTTTCCCCTTCGCAGCTAAACTAATACAACCTCCATCATACATCCTCGGAAACCATGGCTATTCAGCTCTCTTACCCCAAAACCAAGCTTCAGTGAGCAGATCACTGCTTCTCTGTTCTTTGCCCTAAAGTCTGGGAATTGATTCTCTCTTCACTCAAAGAAATGTCATTATACCTAGTTTTGCAGAGACAGCTAAAATTCATACTCTTAAACTTGCTAAATGCCAGTGTTATGCCTTTAGCCTCATTACTTAAACACACCCATCATATTGACAACACACTCCTAAGATTTAACCCAGTAGTTAGGAATTTGGGGACACATGCAGAAAGTGCTCTAGCCTTTGACCATGATGCATCTCTGGTAGTGAGGAAATCATTCTATCAACGTATAGTATCTAGTTCCAAGGAAGTCACTGTTCCACTATATTCAGCATTCATCAGACCTGTCATTGAGTACAATGAACCCTCCGGTATGCACCTAACCAGGGACATCCAATAACTGGAACATCCACAGAGGTTCTCACTAAAAGAATACAGGGCATAAGGAACATGTCCTATGCAGACTGCCTGAAGGCCCCATGTTCATACCTGGCATACAAGGCATTGTCAGACCCCACCCTGATGGACCTTCTGCAGATCCACAAAACAAACACCAGAACTGCCCATTCTAAACACTTAAACCTTGACTGTGATATAAATAGGATGCACTGGAGAGACAGGTATTTATCCCAGAGATTCTCCTTCTCTGGAATAGGCTTCCCATGTATGTGAAGCACAGTTACTCCCTAATCCAGTTCAAGTGTACCTTGGATAACTGGATGGGGAATGAAAAATTAATTCTTGATTTGGTACGTATGTCTCTAATAGACAAAGGCAGCCACTGAATGGGTCATCTCCCATGCCCCTGCTTGTAAATGTTTCATCTCTCAAGGCCCTGCTTACACTTATCAAGGGTACCAGAACTTGTCAGAGATTTGGGATGCATAGCTAGACTTAAAAAGGCCGTAGTGGTCATTAGCCTAGTACACACCTCTGAACCTGTGAGCCATATTCTCTCACTGTTTAATGATTGTCCTACGCTCTATCTCCTTCATACTGTAAATGACAGTCATATACCATTTGATTCTCTCGTATATAGTGTATATAACTTCTACATTCTCCATAGGCTGATTCCAACTTCAGCCAACTGTAATATAAAGACTTTCTCATACTTGGAGCTTAACTGTACTTACGTTAGTGTTACATTATTATAACTTTGTAGTACACATTCAATTGCATTGACACTATCTGTATTGTATACTTTAATTTTAGTGATTTACTTTTCACTGGGCTGAGACTGATTCTGGTTACTTGTGACCAGCGCTCTACACTGGTTACCAGTCAAATTCGGACAAAAGATAAACCTGTTACGAGCTTCTGTAGTGCGAGTCCCAGCTGTAACAGCAGTTTCAAATGTATGTAACAAGTGTGACATACACCCTAAGTGTTGTTACAGTCAGATATAATGGAAAAGATATTTCTTCACTCTCAACTGTCCATGAAAAAGTTTCCTGTTATGTCCGTGTAAGTAATTTAAATTAAGACGATATTTAAAAACTGATTGTTTTTCCTTACTTGACATCTGAGTTACAGCACTTGGAAAGTGCTTTACTGGCTTTCAGAGCTAGTAAAACACTTTAGCCTTTTTTTTTGAAACAGGTAGTACATGAATTAAGTAGTACTCCATGCTCAACAAAGAGTTATGATCAGGTCTCACTGATCATAACTCATCATTATGTGTTCTTACCATGGATGCCTCAAACATACAATAATGTGGTTATAATGCGAGACCAAATCATAACCCTCTATGTTAAGTACTTCTCATACATGTTAAGTTCTAGTCTCTTATTATCGTATGACAGCAGACTGTGATGGGCACCACAGAACAGCATCAAGAAGCTAAACAGCTTTAAAAGCTGTCTGACACTTTGCTGTCTCCTTCTCTCTCTCACACACACACACACACACACACACACACACACACACACACACACACACACACACACACACACACACACACACACAAACATAGCAGAACATAGTTTCTAGCACCATGTAAAGGTGTTTATTCCTTACAGAGATATTGATATTTCTTCCATCAGCTGTACGTGTGGTAGAGCTAAGTGTTTTACAACTTTCAAGGCTGTAAAACACTGTGCCACTACGTTTTTGTTGTAAGTGGTAGAACATGAAGTGGATAAAGCTTGAAGCACTACAAAAATTATTATCAGGACTCACTGATATTAGCTCAGTTGCTATGTGCTCTCCACATGGATGTCAAGATTCACTTCTTAAGCTTTGCTTTGCTCTCCTCTGCTGTCGAGGCAAAAGTTTTGGCATCCTCATGCTGATCATATAATAACTTGCCTATGATCAGACACCCTGCCATATTACTCTATGTATTCCATATCAGGTATTTACCTTGTGAAAATCAGCATGAATATGCACAATTCATTTACATTTTCCATTAGAATGTATTATGCTAAGCTTCTTTCCTACTCAAAGACTCTGTGTTTTGGCATAACATCCTGGTTTAAAGGGAGCATATGTTATTTTATAGTCACTGCAATATAAGCTCTGAGAGATTAAATGGGTAATATCTATATCTATATTTATTAACTCTCTCTGTAGATATCTATATCTATCTATCTATATGTATATATATATATATATATATATATATATATATATATATATTCACACACACACACACACACACACACACACACACACACACACACACACACACACACACACACACACACATATGCATGCATATATATAGAGAAAGACAGACACATGCTTATATGCATTTATAATCCATTAATTTGATCGAAAACTCATATATTGAAAAGCTCAAAGTGTTAAAAGATCAAAATATTAAAAATGTGAATTTGCCATTTCCCCACTTTTATGCTACTTGGTATATATAATTAGCAGGGGGTGTTGGGGTGTATGGGAGATTCCTTCTGAATTAAATAGGTTTTCGATAATTTGAACTTAAAATAATTTATTTCACATTCCATATGCGAGTACTCTGTGTGTGTGTGTGTGTGTGTGTGTGTGTGTGTGTGTGTGTGTGTGTGTGTGTGTGTGTGTGTGTGCGCGCGCACTCGCGCATATGTGTCAGGACTAGGCCTAAGACTGGGGATTAGTATTAGAGTAAGGTAACTGTGTACTGTTTATATGTGTGTGTGTGTGTGTGTGTGTGTGTGTGTGTGTGTGTGTGTGTTTGTGTGAGTGCGTGTATATGTTTGTCAAAATACAAATAACACTGTGGTAAGATAAAACAATGATGAAATTTATTCCACAATGTTAAAAGCAACAATGATATAATTCCACAACGTTAAGCGCTTTCACTCACCAAAAGTGTGAGCTTCATCACACTTTTAGTGAGTGAAAGCGCTTAACGTTATGGAATTATATCATTGTTGCTTTTAACATTGTGGAATTAATTTCATTGTTGTTTTATCTTACCACAGTGTTATTTGTGCTTGAACGTTGGGGACTATTGGATGTATTTTTGCGTTTTGGAGTGGAAGTTATTAGGTATTCAGTTGGACTGAACCCATTTGTATTTTTGTATATGTATGTCAGGACTAGGCCTAAACCTGGGAAATAGGGTTAGAGTAAGGTAACTGTGTACTGTTTAGTGCTGGGGTTAGGGACAGCATAATGTTTAGGATTTGGTTTTATAGCTAGGATTATTTAAGGCCTATGACTGGAGATTAGGGTTAGAGTAAGGTAACTGTGTACTGTTTATTTATGTGTGTATTATGTGTAATTGTGAGTGTGTGCATATATGTCTTAGGACTAGGCCTAAAACTGGGGATTAGGCTTAGAGGAAAGTAACTGTGTACTGTTATATATGTGTGTATGTTTGTGTGAATGCATGTATATGTGTGTGTCAGGACTAGGCCTAAGGCTGGGGATTAGGGTTAGAGTAAGGTAACTGTGTACTGGTTAGTGCTGGGGTTAGGGACAGGGTAACGTTTAGGGTTTGGTTTTAGAACTGGGATTTATTATGTCTGCTAATCCTAACTCTCATCATGATACCTGTAGCCCCAGCTCTAAACCTAAAATTAAGCAGACACCTTAGTTTTGGCATGTTGTACTGTTGGAATGATTGCATTCAGCTAATTGTATTAGTCTGGGTGTCCTTTTCACTATCCTGAGTTTCAGGTAAATCACTTTCTTCTGTCGGCTGACACTCCATGTATGCATGTATGTGTGTGTGTGTGTGTGTGTGTGTGTGTGTGTGTGTGTGTGTGTGTGTGTGTGTGTGTATGTGTATGTCTATGTGTGTGTGTGTGTGTGTGTGTGTGTGTGTGTGTGTGTGTGTGTGTGTGTGTGTGTGTGTGTGTGTGTAAAACACTCGAATGAAAGAGCTCATTTTTTAATGAATATTGCATCACAAAATCTATCAGTAACGCAACATGGAAGAGAAATGCTCTTCCTAAGAGGTAATACCAGATAACCATTTTAAATATGATTTTGGCAAATCTTAAAGGAACCATAAAACACTAAAAAACTGAGAGAAAAGGGAACATGCTGGTTTGCAGAGAATCCGACCAATGCTCAAAATAAACCACAAAGGGTATAAAAAATTAAATATAAATCGCTTTCATTTTATTTTAGTAAAACTTCATCAGATCAGTGTTAAGTAATACAAGGCATTGTTTAAATACTTGATGCAATAGATCACATGACAGCCAAGCCCCCAACGAAACAATACAGTTAAAGCAACATTACCAGAAAAAAGGATTTTTTTTAGCAAAGGTAAAAGATAAAGGTAAAAAAACAGTACCAATATAAACAATACCAATATGAAAATGATTAAAAATTATTAAAAACTCATCTTCTAGTGCTTAATAAACAACTAATTGAAATCTGATTAAGTCCAGTCCACACACTGCCAGTTTGAAATCTGATTGTTAAGTCCAGTCCACACACTGCCAGTACAGTTCACATTTCTCTAAAAGTAATGGCCATATTCCACCATGTTCACTGACTGCAAATTTAAAAACATGTCCTAGAAATTCGCCAACATGTTTAGGTAAAGCATTGTTCTCCTTATTTTTCTTAATGTCATAAACATGTTCGCAGACTCGGTCTCTGAGTCTGCGTTCCATTTTTCTACTATAGTAGGCAGGACAGTGTTGGCATATTGCAACTTACTTTACATTTTAAATATGATTTTTGGCAAATCTTAAAGGAATGTATCATTATATACAAATAGGCTAGTTAAAGAACAGGACCTTTCCACAGACTTAATTTCTGTCTTCAGAATATCTAATAATAAATATTCATACCGATAAGCTTTGCCACACAATGAGAGTGTAATACTTCTCTTTCATCTACAGGGAGTTGTATAGTTTAGTGATCCAGTGAATTAGAAGCTTCTAGTAATCCTACAACTCCAATAAGGTCTAGTTCTGCAGTGCTTGTGATGAAAACACTGCTGTGGTTCTTCTATGAATCATTAATCAAAGATAAAGTGCAGTAAAATAGGGTTTTCATATAGTGAGACTTGATCTGGACATAGGTTCATAGGTTCATAGGTAGGTACTAGGCTATGTGCCCAAAGGCATTTATAAGCCTAGCCAGAATGTGTTGGCTTTCGCCACCCCCTTAGATCAGTTCCCTATGCCTCTGTCCAGCAAAGCCACTGAAGTGATCCCCAGGGTAAACTTTCTGTTTCCCATCCACTCGTCAAGACTTCTCTTGAAGAGTGTTAGCGAGTATCTCTGCCTAATGTAGATTGGAATCTTGTTCCAAAGCATGGGAAGTCTCTGGGACAGGAAACTATCCCTCCAGCACGTCCTATTTATTGTTATGGTGAGGTTTAGATCCCTAGACCGCATGGCTCAAGAGGATAAGGTTTTCTTTGGGTGGAGCATGTCCATCAATTCTGGGTTGGACATGGCCTTGTATGTCAGGCAGAGATCACCTCTGAGTAGACGGTATGCAACCAAGTACAGCTGGAGTTTCTTCAGTCAAGCTGCATAGGGCATCTGCTTGAGGCCAGTGATCCTCTTGGTGAGGTACTTTCCAGCTGTTGCAAGTGTCTTGTAAGGTACATCCCAAATGAGGCATTGTACTCTATGATGGGTCTGATGAGTGATGAGTAGAGGGGCACAATGACCTCTTTTGATCTGGATGCAAACTCTTTTGTGATTAGGTGGGTCACATAGAAGGATTTTTTAAACACTTTGGCAATGTGATTATCAAAGTAGAGATTATTATCTACTTGGGTCCCCAGATCCCTTATTACGTTTTCTGTATTTAGGGGTCTACCACCTATGTGATAGTTTCTAGGTACTTTGTTTTTTTCCAAAGGGGATGACTATGCACTTTTTGGCATTTAGCTTGAGGCCATGATTTTGACACCAGGTATCCATCTCAGTGAGACCCTTTTGGAGGATGTCTGTGTCAACCGAAGAGTCAATTATAGCCCTTAGTTTGCAGTCATCTGCAAACTTGGCCAGCCATAGTCCTGTGCTTGCCTGTACCTCTGAGAAGTATATGCCGAACAGGAGGGGTCCTAGGACTGAGCCCTGGGGAATACCACTTGTAACCAGTTTAGAGTGAGACCTAGCTCCCGCAACTCTCTTCTATTTTCTGCTTCACATGCAGATACGCACTTCCAAGTGACTTCTCATGAGGATCACCCCTGTAATAAGAAATAATTTCAGCAGATCAGAACAAAGAACCGTGGAGATTTATTTTTAAGAATGGAATTGTTCATGTTATTTATATGTAGGTAGACTATGCCTCATAGGTTAGGTTGTATCCCTGATCCTGCTAAAAATAACACAAGTATACAGAATTGCATTCCCTTGACAATCGCAAAGGTTATCATGTTACAACATTGTTGTGAAAAACAACACAGATTTAATATGAATTAAGGATTGTTTTACTCGGTGTGAATCGGTTAGAGTTTACTTCCTATTACTCCCGGTAAATGAAAATGTGATAAGTGTAGTAAGTAAGTTAGTATAATTAAATGCTTACTATGTGAATTTATTACATAAATTGGGAGCAGACTTATTCTGACAATATCTTAGAGTATGGAGTATTAGCAGGCGGTTCTGAATAAAAGTGATAATAACATTAATTCCATTTAGTATGTTACAGCTCAATGAAGTTTAATAGTAGTATTAACCAAAACTGAATGTTGTATAATGTTATTAATAATTTTTATAAAGAAAGATTTTGGCATTGTGCCTATTCTTCCTATGTTAGTATGATAATGATAGTTTATCTTAGGCCAGACTAATAAAAAAAATAAGAAATTATAATTAAATACATATTTCTTAAGAAATGAATTAATCATAAAAAACAATTTCAAACATGGAGTGAAAGTCACCCCTAATCTGATAGATGTGAATTGCTCTATCAGATTATCCATCAAACCAAAAAATGAATCAAACAAAGTGAGCTTGAGCACCAGTATGAATACAGGAGAAACATAATAAGTTAATTGAATTAAAGTTAATAATAGGAGAAAGTGATTAATAGTATAAAATTTGATATGAACTGATAAACAGATGAACTTTTGTTGACTGAATTTTATAGATATTGATTTTAAGGTGTTATAAATTATGCTTTGACAGATTTCTTGTTTCACTTCTGATATTACAGGTCATATTTCAGTAAAACTTTGCATTTAGGACCATTTCATTTCAAGATACTTCCCTAAGAACATGGGAGTATATAATCAATAAAAACCCTCTGTCTCTTCTAGCTTACCTTTTTTCACTTGCCCAATCAATCCCGATGACAGCTTACATGACTGTTATTGACTAAAATGCAAAACAGGATGCATACTAGTTATCACCTTTATGACAGAGTGCATCAATTTCTCAGCTTATTTTTTAATTTGAGATTCTTGCATATAGTCAGTGAAGAAACATATGTATGAATCAAAATCATATAGAAAGATAAAACATCATATAATATTTAGTTTACTTTTCTTTGCTTGACAAATGATGCAATAATATGAGAAACTTCTATATGGTTTAGGGCAATATATTATACTGTCCAGTTGAGTAGAGAGTTAATGTAATAATATCAAAAATAAATTATTATTGGTTACAGCTTAACACATTTAATTTGTTTTTAGTGTCATCTTAGTATATGCACAAAAACAGTTCAAATACATTAATTAGACAATTATATGTTAGAGAGACATATCTTAAACGAGCTTTAAACGAGACTCCTACTTAATTCACAGTGCTTTTTACCTCCAGAATTCTGAAGGTGAACTTTAGCTGCTGTGTCATAGCCTCATTGCTGACCTCTCAGCTAATTTCATAAAGTTCCCCTAAACTGACAATCTACATACCTGAGAAGTAAAAAAAAAAAAAAAAAAACTTTGCATGTTTAATATAATTAAAAAAATGGTTAACTTATGCACAGGGCTACATTAGTAGCATTTTACAAATATAAGCATTGCCACTTGAAGGCAAGCAGATGACGAAGAAAAAAACTGAAAGCATATGAATGACATTTGAACAGTCATGAAATTATTTTTTTATACATCTTAAGAAAATTGAAAGCCTAATATCAGAAAAATATCCTGTTGCACTGCAATGTTTAAAAGTAAATGTTATTTCAAAAGAATAATTCGGTTAGACTTTTCGTTCATACTAGTGTAACTAATACCTGCTTATTTTCTTGACACAGCATATTTTACACAGTTACTTGGAAGGCAGAATACCAGAATCTGCATATAATACTCTCACAAACATATTTTCACAGTGTTTCCAATTATTTGCCACTAGTGAAGTGACAATAGCGTTATTTAACATTTCAATGTCAACTGAATTTGACCTCAAGGGCCAAGAAATTAATGTGTGCCTCAGAGTGTTTGTAGGATTTAGTACTCTAAAAATCATCATGTACATAGAGGCATTATAGCAACGAAGCATGGATTCTGTAAAGTTTACTGCCTGAGGCTAATGGATTTATTCTTATTAAGTGTAGTACAACAAATATGTTTAGATGCAGGTACCAACGACAAGGATTTGTTTCTCAAATGAATAAGATCTTTTAGCCAGTAATGTAACTGGCAAAAATAAACTGATATAGCCTGAGTCAAAATAAGTCAAGCTTTCTTGCATCCTTCTGACAGCACCTACAATTTATAAGTTTGCAAGTCTGATAGACCATAATAGTTCTATGCCTAAATGCTTTTTACATCGTGTAATATGAAATCTGCTTCTCAGGTTTATTATTCATTTAAGCAGACAATAAAAAGGCCATTTTACAATTTGTACCCAGGGAATCCCATGTTAACAGTGAACTAACCCTTAAAACTAAGGAGTCTGCATTGTACTTCCCCTTTAAGAAGTCCTTCATACAATTCGCATATGCACATAGCTGCGTAACTACAGGGCAGCTTCCTTTCATTTTGTGATGTCTCCTTAGCTAGATAATATGCTATAAAAGGTGATTAAATCAACTATTTTCTTTTTTTTCATCTTTTATGCTGAAGTTGGATTATTTCTGATACATACGCTTTGAATATGGATGGGCTACAAAATACAACACAGAAAATGACATATAGTTAATAGTAATGAGTATCCATCTGTAAAAAATGAAGTAGAACTGTACTTGCCTTCTCTCTGTATAAATAGAGAAAAGCAGGTTTTGTTTTATAAGCTAATAGAAGGATCGCTGTTGATTAAAGGTTATGTGCATGAAGCTCAAGTACATGTATTCGCTCGAGATGTGAAAAGAAAGTGTGAAGATATTTTCATCGTGGGAACCATTAAAATACAAAAAGTAATCATTTTTTCTTTGTGTATTCTATGCCCCATATCAACAATGGGCATGAATCTTGAAAAATCCCAGAGAAAGCAACTAATTAATAAATAAAATCAATTAACTTAAAAGCATTGCTACAAAAAATTTATAGTTTTCATATCATGAAAATAGTTGGACAAATCATTTCAACAGTGCTAGGTTAATGTTATTTGCTTGAAAGACTAATGATTAGTGAAATGAATATAAGCTGAGTGTGGGACAAAGCTCAACCACAACAGACATAGCCCTCCATTTATGTTTATTTACAGATTCAGATATCTAGAAACTATGAAGTACTATATGTAGATAGCAAGTTGTCATTAAAATCATATAATATATTATGAGGTAAAAAAAGTAATATGAGAATACATACTTTTTTCAGTTTTTTTTTCTTCTCTTTGTTCAGAAGATTAAAACTCAAGATTTAGTAGTATAATGGATTAAATAATCCAAGGAAAAGAGCCAATATTTTAAAATACTTAAAAATCAACAAGGTGCAAGTAATATTTATACAAGAATCCCACGTTAAGGCTAAAGATAAATTCATGTGGAATCCCACAGAATATACAATATTATCTCACTCATTTTACAAGAAAAAAACAAGAAGTACCATAATATTATGGAAAAAAGTATTACTATGCCTCAAATCATATGTAAATACGAATATAAGGAAGGACTAATAACAGTAGTAATAATAAAATATAATAATAGAATTTGGACTTTAGCTAATATTTACTGGTTTCCAGGTATAGGGGTGGTAACAGTGAGGAAACATATAAATCTAATCAACAGAGTTGAAAAAGGGGTTCTAATTCTGGGTGGTGATTTTAATTGCATTATAGATAATTCTGAGACCACAAACAATAGACATATTTGTCTATTTCCAACAGGAAAAGCTCTCAAAAACTGGACGGGTAACTTAAATTTGATTGACACCTTTGCGTATAAAAAAATACATCTTTACCATATTCACATAGAGATTATAGATTCAATACTCACACTAGAATCGACAAACTTTACATATCCCGAGATCTAAACATGAAAGTAATTAATTTTACCATTTTCCCATGTCCTTTTTTGGATCACAATTCTCTCATTCTTAAACTGGAATCTGACTTTAAAAAACTAAACATAACAACTAGAATTCCTGCTTACATTATTAACTTAAAGCAAATCAAACCATGGTTGCATTCAGAAATAAATTATTTTCTAGAAACTAACCATTCAGAGGATACAAATACAATAATTTTATGGGATACGTTAAAGGCTTTTTTATATGGCAAAGCTCTTTCATGGTACAAAATGAATAAAAGTGATACAAGGTAAACTCAAATTTTAATTGCTCTGTTTTAGCAACCATCAAAATTCCATGATGAAAAAGAAACTGATGGGTTTGCTGGATGATTCGTAAAATCGTAACTTTGTCATCCCATTGTCTTATGGGTGGCCAGCTGACAGTTGGCAGTTAGTATAATTTATGTATAATTTTTGTAGAAGAAGCTTACTTATTATGGCCGGAGTATTTTAGTATAGTTGGGACAGTAATTTAGTGGGTGAACCCCCTCTCTGAATTGGACCAGTGTCTTTCATGTATTTTATTAATTTGAGCTATTTGGAGGGGTTTGATGCATTTCTGGTCATCAAATGAAGTAGAATAAAAGTTTTTTCTTTTTGATAACGATTTGTTTGAAAAAAAAAAGCTCACCTTTTTAAATTTGCAAGTTGAAATACTGTAAAGATAATAAGCTAATCATAGGTTCATAGAAGTGTACTAGGCTAATGACTGCCAGGGCCTTTTTAAGCCTAGCCATGCATTCCAGATTTCTGACCAGTTCTGGTACCCTTGATAAGTGTAAGCAGGGGCATGGGACATTAAGCATTTACAGTCTGCCTGTGTCCATTAGAGACATAGGTGCCAAACCAGGGATGGATTTCTTTTTTTCATTTTAAAAAAGAAAAATCATTCTTGCTTAATTTTAGACTTTGTAACTGTCCTATTCCCCTTAGCATTTCACACAAACTTTTATCACTGTATTTATACTGCTGCTTGGAGTGTTACTCTAATTCCTGCTGTAAATGCCTTACCATATAACTGCTTCACCATGGAGATATAATGTAGAACGTTTTGTTTTCTTATTGTGATATAATTTTGATATGCTATAATCTTGATGCACTATGTGATTGCTGCCATTGGAAACTTTTTTTTTTACTCACTGTGTATAATTATATTATAATCTTGATTTCACTATGTGATTGTTGCCTTTGGTAAACTTTGTCTTATTGTGGAGCTTTTCTCCTCGGGCCTCTGCTTAAAAAGGACATGTGTCCAGTCAGACTTTCCCAGTAAACAAATGTTAAATAAAAATAAACAAGTAAGTACATTGTTCTTGAAATTGGATTAGGGAAGAATTCTGCTTGACATGGATAGGGCGTCAGTCTCGGAGAAGAGATTGTCTTTATGATACATGCTTGCCTCTCAAGCAGGTTCTATTTATATCCTAGACAAGATTTTAAGTCTTTGGAATGGGTAATTCTGGTGGTTGTTTTTTGTGGAGATGCAGGAGGTCCATCAGGGTGCATTCAGACAATACCTTGTGTGGTAGGCATAGATCTCCCATCAGTAACATGCAGGAGATGGACTACAGGGTTGGGACTTTGAGGTGATCTGCATAGGACATGTTACTTAATTCCTGTATTCTTTTAGTGAGGAACATCTGTGGATGTTCTAGTTGTTGGATGTGCCTGGTTGGGTATATACCAAAGGGGGCATTATACTCTGTGATACAGCTAACAAATGCTGAATAAAGTGGAACAATGATTTCATTGGACCTAGATGCCATACCTTTGTTTATAAGTTGCACAACACAGAATTATTTCCTCATTACTGTAGACACATGATGGTTCAAGGCTAGATTACTGTTTATGTGTGACCCAGGTCCTTGACTACTGGGTTTCCTCTTAGGGGTGTGTTGTCAATATGACAGTTACTAGGAGTGGATGACTTCCTGAAGGACATTATTCTGCATTTCTTGGCATTTAGTTTTAGTCCATGGCTCTGACACAAATTATTTGTCTGTGTCTGCCCTTTCTGCAGAACATTAGGAGCAGTCATGGAATCCCCTACCTATACTAATTTGCAATTGTCTGCAGATTTGGTCAGCCAGTGGCCCTTGACATTGGCCTTGAGGTTGGAGAAGAAAATGCTAAAAAGGAACAGTCCCAGTACTGATCCTTGAGGGGTTCTGTTTGTGACTGGTCTCCTAGAAGAGGTGAATTCCCCAATTCTAATGTCCTGGGTTCTGTCTGTGAGCCAGCTGGCTATCCACCAGGTGATTATAAACTCAAGGGATTTGTTATAAACCCTTATCAACAATGCCTGAGTTGGTTGTTATGTCAAATGCCTTGCCCTGGTCAAGCCTGGCAGTGTGAACTGCTTTGCCCTCATCCTTTGCTTTCGTGACCTTCTCAAAGAAGTCCACCAGGTTGAGTAGGCATGACCTGCCCCTGACAAAACAAATTGGGGTGGGTCCAGTGTCTGGAGGTTTCCTATGTCGGTGTTGATCATTTCCATAATAATTGTTTCCATGGCTTTGCATATGAGAGTACCGATACTTATGGGTCTCTAGATGGTCAACCATTGTGCAGAGGGATGACTGTTTCTGTTCTCCATTCATGAGGCATGAAACTTGTTTGGAGGCTATGGTTAAAGAGTGAATTCCAAAGGGCCTGATAGCATGAAACTTGACGTATTTATAAGGTATCCTAGATATTGTCTGTGCCCATCGATGCAGCTTGGCTTTTGAGAGAGCTTTTGAGGAACTGTTCCCTAGTGATAGTAGGGGGGAGTTATATTTGCCATTTCCTGAGGGGAGGTTGAGGGAGAAAGAGTTAAAGGTTGGAGCTAAATTTGTCTTGACAGTGTTTTGCTGCATCTTCTAGCTCAGCATAGGTGGCTCCATTGTCAATGAGCTCTGCTCACAATTGTGTGATACCTTTGAGATTTCGGGCATAGCTAAAACATGTTTTGTGGTTGTCCTTGGCCTGGGAGGCCAAATTTATGTCAAATTTGGCTTTGGTAGACATTATTTGCCCTCTGAGTTGTTTTAGTTTGACAGGAGTTCTGTTATCCTGCTGAGTGCTACACTTAATTTTTGCCATGATTTACTTCCCTTTTTATACAGCCTATAGATGATGTGATTCCACCTGGGTGGCTTGTTTTTGAGTTGGTTCTGTCCTTATTCCTGGTGGGTACAGCTGCCTTGTGCAGCTACTAACATGCTTGTGTAGGGTTTCTGTGAACAGTTTCACATAGGCAGCAGTGTTCCTGGGGTTTATAGAGGCTTGACATTTTGCCAGGTTATCACTTAATAGTAAGAAGTTGGTCTCAGAGTAGCTCCTTAATATTCCAGGGTTAGCTGGGGTTCCATGCGTTATTTTTATTTCAAAGGAGGACATTTTGTGGTCTGGCTTTATCAGAGAGGGGATTACATTAGGGGGTGTGTAGCACATTGATAACGATATAAAAGAACACAACTCACTGCTGAAGACGCTCTCACCAAATGCAGGATAAAAATGAATGTGAAAAGATGAGAGCAGTCAACACGAATAATATCACCAATGCAGATAAAATCCAATGTAGCCCACGTTGAAATCCAAAACCAGTCAAGGTAGAAGTATAAAATCATTTATTTCGAAACAAAGATGAGCACTTTCGCATAGTCAAGCTATGCTTCTTCAGATACATTAACTCAATGCGATTCACCAAATATATACACTCAACATTTTGGCGGGCTCATTAATTATCACACTTTATCACTTGAGTCAATTAGTAACCATAGAAATGGAATCAAATTAAAATAAAACACATTATATTTCATTTAAAATTCACCTAAAATCACAGATCACCAAATACATCATGCCAACAAAAACAACGATGCTTACGAACACCAATAATGCACAGATCTTAATAGCGTCATTCAAGCAAATAGATACCTATCAGGGTAGCTATGGACAATATATTTGTTCATACAAATATTCTCGATCGCCCCTTAATATAATACCAATAGCATCGGAACATTACTTACAAATATATTCCGTTGCTAATCAACTTCCGCATAAAGCTTGAGTAGAACATCTATAATGAATGTGTGCCATGGTCGAAAACAGCTTAATAAAAAAGAAAGAACTTAATCCACAGTTAGCTTTAAAATTGCATACATATCTAGGCGTTAACAATGTGGCGTTAAGCTGTATAGTCAACCCCTCCTTCTATACGCAAATGATGTCACATGCATTCAGAGTACCAATGGAGTAATTCAAGAAGTTAGTTAGTAGTCTCCTCGGTCCTAGTGCCAACATTTTGATGCATATAGAAAATGTTAAATAACGGCACTTCAGTCAAATCAATTCCAGCCCAAAAAAAGAAAAGAAAACGAATGCTCACTCACATGGAACTTGACGATCGATAACACTCAAATGCTAATAATAGTACTAGATGCTTTGACTATAGAGAATAGGCTATTGTTTATATAAAGTAATATATCATAATTACTATATATATATACTGAATACACATCGTATTTCTGGTACAATGCATAAACTACCAGATGAAAGAAATCTCAAGTTAAAGTATGTTCAGGTAAAGTTTAAAAGCGTAACTGTGGATCACTAAAATCTTAATATATAATAAAAATTATATAATGAAAATTATATAATGAAAATATATATTAAAAGCCTAAGCTACAGATATCCTAATTATATATTACATTACTACCACCTTAAAAAACAATACACATACTATGACACTTGATAGAAACATATCCATTACAAACTAGTGGGCATGTATAAAGTTATATACTGCTGCATATAACGATTAAAATATACATTGTGTATGACAAAACATGCATAAGGTCATTTGCAAAAATAACTACAATGTAAACCCATACCTAATATGAGAACCTTAAAAGCCTGATATTACTGTATGTAATATACACATAGAGATAGCAGGGTCCTGAAAGTCTATAAAAAACACTATCTGCGTTCAACTAACACAGGTTTCAGAGAGATGGAATTATTCAAACCTGGTGGAAGGTGGGCCGCTAACTTTAGAATCCAATGCAACTCGGCTTTGGCCAACATATTCTCAATACTGCCTCCCCTTAAAGTAGGTATAATTATTTGCAGGACCCTAAACTTAAAAGAGTGGGAGTGATTTTCCTTCACATGTCTGGCTAGTGCATTGCTTTCCTCTTGTCTCCGAATTTCATAGAGATGATCATAGATACGATCTCTCAAACTTCTCTTTGTTAAACCTATATAAAATGCTGTACAGAGGGAGCAGGTAGCCAAATATATCACATTTTTAGTGTTACAGTCAGCATAATGTTTGGGTTTAAAGACTACATTCATATTCGGATGGTTATAATCCTGTATTTTACTTATATTATTGCATCTAGGACAATGTAGACAAGGGTACGTCCCTTTTGTTACTATGTCTCCTAGTAATAAACAAGTAGATTTACCCACATTGGTAATATATTGATCATTACAAAGTTGCTTCTTAAGATTGTCACTATTCTTGTAGCAAAATTTAGGTGTGGGGCCTACTATATCTCTAATTTGCTTATTTACCGTGAGAACATTCCAGTTTTTCCTAATTACTTTTCTAATACTTTCCACTTCATTAGTATATTTGATGACATAGCATATTCTATTACCATAAAAGGTAGAATCAAGGGTGGCTTTATTCCTGTGTCCACTCGATGTAGACAGTTTGTCATTGGTGACATAATCAGTGTCACCAATAATTTCATGCCTTATTCTTCTCACCATATTCATGTCATAGCCCCTTTCTTTGAATAGGAGCTCCATGGTGTTAGATTCCTTGAATAGGTCATCTTTATTTTGACATAGTCTGGACACTCTAATAAATTGACTTGTTACTATGCCCCGAAAGGTATAGGCTGGATGCATACTGTCTGGTGCTAACAACGCATTTTTCCAGACAGTTTTTCTATAGAGTGTAGTTGTAATTTTGCCTTCATCTGTCAATCTTAATGTAACGTCCAGAAAATTAACTTGCTGACGTGAGCTCTCTACAGTAAATCTTAGAAAATCAGTAGTGGTTTGTAGATGTTTCAGGAAGTTCTGGAAATCATCAGTTGAACCCTCCCAAATTATAAGTATGTCATCTACAAACCGTTTGTAGTATTTTATATGCCTTGAGGATTCATGGGTAAACAGGAACAACTTTTCCCACCAGTATACTACCAGGTTAGCATAAGTATTGGCACAGGGGGTCCCCATAGCTACCCCCATGCCTGTAGGAAGTATTCATCCCCAAATATAAAGATGTTGTTATTCAATACTATATCCAGCAATTGGGTAACCAATATAATCCTATCATTGGAAAACTGGGTTTCCTTATGCAATAACTCCCTGATGTACTGTATCCCTATATCATTAGGGATCGAGGTAAAAAGTTTTTCCACATCCATGGTTATAAGAAGATAACATGTCTTAACCTTTTCCAAATGCAAGTCCTTAAGGCTCTCTAGGAGTTGATACGTATCCTTGAGGATAGTACAGCAATTGTTGACTACTGGACGAAAAGGCTCTCTAGGAAGGTTGATATACGGGCAGTGACCCATCCATCCCCTGCTACAATCGGTCTCATTGGGATGGGCCATACCTCCTTGTGAAACTTGGGAAGACCTTTTAGAATGGGAATAACTGGATCAAATTTAAACAGATATTCATACATCTCTAAACTGATTTGTCTACATAATAAAAGATCATAAATGTTGTCTTTAACTGTTTGTATAATGTTAGAAACTTGCTGAATGGAAATACGTGTAAGTAGTATGATCAGATAGCAACTCCCTCATACACTTCACATATTCTTCTGAATCCATTAACACTACACCCCCCCCTTTGTCAGCAGGTTTCACAACCAAGCTGTCATCACTCTTTAACCTAGCCAAAGCATGACTTTCATCTCTATTAAGATTATAAAATCTCCCTTTCTTATTGCATGTCACAGAAAACAATGCATACAAATCATTTTCACACATATCTAAAAAGCATTGTACCATAGGATGTATTGGGGGTGAAAAAGTACTTCTGTTCTTAAACATGGCCAATGGTTCGGTCTTATTGTTGCTGTTCTCATCGTCCGCAAACAGTAACTTGAGGCAAACCCGCCTGCAAAATAGTCTTAAGTCTAACAGGGTATCTTCTAAGAACGCTCTGGCCGCAGGAATAAATGTAAGCCCTCTATTAAGAAGGCTAAGCATAGCTGTATCAACATTATAGCTGGAAAAATTGAAAACCAGAGTCAATATCTGGTCTTTCTGCTGGGCATATTCCGCTCTTGAATATTTGCGTTTTCTCGGTCCCCTGCTGCTGGAACGCCCCCTTGGTTGTTGAACGTATTTCCTCTGATAGGGTAAAAAAGGAGGGTTCATGGTCCCCTTTACGCTATTGCTTTTAGGTATAGCTCAATGTTCCGATAACCTTGTAAAGCCTCTTGGTTGGGCGGTGGTGTATCTATAGCAGGGAACTCAATGGGGTCCAAGTCACTGACCCTATTGGAAGAGATCATTGTCTGCATGGTGGAATGAGTATCATTTAGTTGTATTGACAAATTATTGGCAGCATCTAGATTTGCTATAGCACTCTCTCGATTCGCTGTATTCTGTATAGAATTGGACTGACCATCCTGGTGTCTAGGCCACACAAACACATGGCCATTTTGAAAGTCCAAAAAGTCTCTCTTTAGCTTGTGTTGCTTAGTCTTGCCCAACCTTTCACCAAATGATTTTACTTGTGTGAGAACTACACATAGTTTCTCACTGCAATATTCTGAACTGAAACTATCAACTATCTTTTGATAGAGCATGTCTGTTTTATTGCGTAGATCTATTTCCAGTGGCGAAAAATACTTCAATAGGAGTCTCACATAGTCAAACCCTAAATTGATATTCAAATCCTGCCACTGCTTTAGTAAAGAAGGGTGGGAGTCCCCATAAGTAGGCATGCAGAAGACCCGCATGCCTCTGGGGACTACCTTGTGGTGCAAACATGCTTCTAAATGTAGTCTTTGCCACAAATACCTTTGTAGTTGATAAAGATTGTTCTCTAAAACTTTCAATTGTTCATGAAAATCTTTCAAGTTTTCACCAGTTTCAGTAGTTAGTCTACGGGTTTCTGCTTCATTCAAATCCAGTGACAATAAAGGGTTCAAATCACGTACAAACAAACCTGTCCATAAACGAGACGTGTCCCTCGACCCTGGAGTAGAAGCAACACCAACACTCTGACCTTCCATCGTGTGCGTTGAGTTGTGAACAACCAACAAGAAAACAACGATATAAAAGAACACAACTCACTGCTGAAGACGCTCTCACCAAATGCAGGATAAAAATGAATGTGAAAAGATGAGAGCAGTCAACACGAATAATATCACCAATGCAGATAAAATCCAATGTAGCCCACGTTGAAATCCAAAACCAGTCAAGGTAGAAGTATAAAATCATTTATTTCGAAACAAAGATGAGCGCTTTCGCATAGTCAAGCTATGCTTCTTCAGATACATTAACTCAATGCGATTCACCAAATATATACACTCAACATTTTGGCGGGCTCATTAATTATCACACTTTATCACTTGAGTCAATTAGTAACCATAGAAATGGAATCAAATTAAAATAAAACATATTATATTTCATTTAAAATTCACCTAAAATCACAGATCACCAAATACATCATGCCAACAAAAACAACGATGCTTACGAACACCAATAATGCACAGATCTTAATAGCGTCATTCAAGCAAATAGATACCTATCAGGGTAGCTATGGACAATATATTTGTTCATACAAATATTCTCGATCGCCCCTTAATATAATACCAATAGCATCGGAACATTACTTACAAATATATTCCGTTGCTAATCAACTTCCGCATAAAGCTTGAGTAGAACATCTATAATGAATGTGTGCCATGGTCGAAAACAGCTTAATAAAAAAGAAAGAACTTAATCCACAGTTAGCTTTAAAATTGCATACATATCCAGACGTTAACAATGTGACGTTCGCTGTATAGTCAACCCCTCCTTCTATACGCAAATGATGTCACATGCATTCAGAGTACCAATGGAGTAATTCAAGAAGTTAGTTAGTAGTCTCCTCGGTCCTAGTGCCAACATTTTGATGCATATAGAAAATGTTAAATAACGGCACTTCAGTCAAATCAATTCCAGCCCAAAAAAAGAAAAGAAAACGAATGCTCACTCACATGGAACTTGACGATCGATAACACTCAAATGCTAATAATAGTACTAGATGCTTTGACTATAGAGAATAGGCTATTGTTTATATAAAGTAATATATCATAATTACTATATATATATACTGAATACACATCGTATTTCTGGTACAATGCATAAACTACCAGATGAAAGAAATCTCAAGTTAAAGTATGTTCAGGTAAAGTTTAAAACGTAACTGTGGATCACTAAAATCTTAATATATAATAAAAATTATATAATGAAAATTATATAATGAAAATATATATTAAAAGCCTAAGCTACAGATATCCTAATTATATATTACATTACTACCACCTTAAAAAACAATACACATACTATGACACTTGATAGAAACATATCCATTACAAACTAGTGGGCATGTATAAAGTTATATACTGCTGCATATAACGATTAAAATATACATTGTGTATGACAAAACATGCATAAGGTCATTTGCAAAAATAACTACAATGTAAACCCATACCTAATATGAGAACCTTAAAAGCCTGATATTACTGTATGTAATATACACATAGAGATAGCAGGGTCCTGAAAGTCTATAAAAAACACTATCTGCGTTCAACTAACACAGGTTTCAGAGAGATGGAATTATTCAAACCTGGTGGAAGGTGGGCCGCTAACTTTAGAATCCAATGCAACTCGGCTTTGGCCAACATATTCTCAATACTGCCTCCCCTTAAAGTAGGTATAATTATTTGCAGGACCCTAAACTTAAAAGAGTGGGAGTGATTTTCCTTCACATGTCTGGCTAGTGCATTGCTTTCCTCTTGTCTCCGAATTTCATAGAGATGATCATAGATACGATCTCTCAAACTTCTCTTTGTTAAACCTATATAAAATGCTGTACAGAGGGAGCAGGTAGCCAAATATATCACATTTTTAGTGTTACAGTCAGCATAATGTTTGGGTTTAAAGACTACATTCATATTCGGATGGTTATAATCCTGTATTTTACTTATATTATTGCATCTAGGACAATGTAGACAAGGGTGCGTCCCTTTTGTTACTATGTCTCCTAGTAATAAACAAGTAGATTTACCCACATTGGTAATATATTGATCATTACAAAGTTGCTTCTTAAGATTGTCACTATTCTTGTAGCAAAATTTAGGTGTGGGGCCTACTATATCTCTAATTTGCTTATTTACCGTGAGAACATTCCAGTTTTTCCTAATTACTTTTCTAATACTTTCCACTTCATTAGTATATTTGATGACATAGCATATTCTATTACCATAAAAGGTAGAATCAAGGGTGGCTTTATTCCTGTGTCCACTCGATGTAGACAGTTTGTCATTGGTGACATAATCAGTGTCACCAATAATTTCATGCCTTATTCTTCTCACCATATTCATGTCATAGCCCCTTTCTTTGAATAGGAGCTCCATGGTGTTAGATTCCTTGAATAGGTCATCTTTATTTTGACATAGTCTGGACACTCTAATAAATTGACTTGTTACTATGCCCCGAAAGGTATAGGCTGGATGCATACTGTCTGGTGCTAACAACGCATTTTTCCAGACAGTTTTTCTATAGAGTGTAGTTGTAATTTTGCCTTCATCTGTCAATCTTAATGTAACGTCCAGAAAATTAACTTGCTGACGTGAGCTCTCTACAGTAAATCTTAGAAAATCAGTAGTGGTTTGTAGATGTTTCAGGAAGTTCTGGAAATCATCAGTTGAACCCTCCCAAATTATAAGTATGTCATCTACAAACCGTTTGTAGTATTTTATATGCCTTGAGGATTCATGGGTAAACAGGAACAACTTTTCCCACCAGTATACTACCAGGTTAGCATAAGTATTGGCACAGGGGGTCCCCATAGCTACCCCCCATGCCTGTAGGAAGTATTCATCCCCAAATATAAAGATGTTGTTATTCAATACTATATCCAGCAATTGGGTAACCAATATAATCCTATCATTGGAAAACTGGGTTTCCTTATGCAATAACTCCCTGATGTACTGTATCCCTATATCATTAGGGATCGAGGTAAAAAGTTTTTCCACATCCATGGTTATAAGAAGATAACATGTCTTAACCTTTTCCAAATGCAAGTCCTTAAGGCTCTCTAGGAGTTGATACGTATCCTTGAGGATAGTACAGCAATTGTTGACTACTGGACGTAAAAGGCTCTCTAGGAAGGTTGATATACGGGCAGTGACCCATCCATCCCCTGCTACAATCGGTCTCATTGGGATGGGCCATACCTCCTTGTGAAACTTGGGAAGACCTTTTAGAATGGGAATAACTGGATCAAATTTAAACAGATATTCATACATCTCTAAACTGATTTGTCTACATAATAAAAGATCATAAATGTTGTCTTTAACTGTTTGTATAATGTTAGAAACTTGCTGAATGGAAATACGTGTGTAAGTAGTATGATCAGATAGCAACTCCCTCATACACTTCACATATTCTTCTGAATCCATTAACACTACACCCCCCCCTTTGTCAGCAGGTTTCACAACCAAGCTGTCATCACTCTTTAACCTAGCCAAAGCATGACTTTCATCTCTATTAAGATTATAAAATCTCCCTTTCTTATTGCATGTCACAGAAAACAATGCATACAAATCATTTTCACACATATCTAAAAAGCATTGTACCATAGGATGTATTGGGGGTGAAAAAGTACTTCTGTTCTTAAACATGGCCAATGGTTCGGTCTTATTGTTGCTGTTCTCATCGTCCGCAAACAGTAACTTGAGGCAAACCCGCCTGCAAAATAGTCTTAAGTCTAACAGGGTATCTTCTAAGAACGCTCTGGCCGCAGGAATAAATGTAAGCCCTCTATTAAGAAGGCTAAGCATAGCTGTATCAACATTATAGCTGGAAAAATTGAAAACCAGAGTCAATATCTGGTCTTTCTGCTGGGCATATTCCGCTCTTCGGAATATTTGCGTTTTCTCGGTCCCCTGCTGCTGGAACGCCCCCTTGGTTGTTGAACGTATTTCCTCTGATAGGGTAAAAAAGGAGGGTTCATGGTCCCCTTTACGCTATTGCTTTTAGGTATAGCTCCAATGTTCCGATAACCTTGTAAAGCCTCTTGGTTGGGCGGTGGTGTATCTATAGCAGGGAACTCAATGGGGTCCAAGTCACTGACCCTATTGGAAGAGATCATTGTCTGCATGGTGGAATGAGTATCATTTAGTTGTATTGACAAATTATTGGCAGCATCTAGATTTGCTATAGCACTCTCTCGATTCGCTGTATTCTGTATAGAATTGGACTGACCATCCTGGTGTCTAGGCCACACAAACACATGGCCATTTTGAAAGTCCAAAAAGTCTCTCTTTAGCTTGTGTTGCTTAGTCTTGCCCAACCTTTCACCAAATGATTTTACTTGTGTGAGAACTACACATAGTTTCTCACTGCAATATTCTGAACTGAAACTATCAACTATCTTTTGATAGAGCATGTCTGTTTTATTAGTAGATCTATTTCCAGTGGCGAAAAATACTTCAATAGGAGTCTCACATAGTCAAACCCTAAATTGATATTCAAATCCTGCCACTGCTTTAGTAAAGAAGGGTGGGAGTCCCCATAAGTAGGCATGCAGAAGACCCGCATGCCTCTGGGGACTACCTTGTGGTGCAAACATGCTTCTAAATGTAGTCTTTGCCACAAATACCTTTGTAGTTGATAAAGATTGTTCTCTAAAACTTTCAATTGTTCATGAAAATCTTTCAAGTTTTCACCAGTTTCAGTAGTTAGTCTACGGGTTTCTGCTTCATTCAAATCCAGTGACAATAAAGGGTTCAAATCACGTACAAACAAACCTGTCCATAAACGAGACGTGTCCCTCGACCCTGGAGTAGAAGCAACACCAACACTCTGACCTTCCATCGTGTGCGTTGAGTTGTGAACAACCAACAAGAAAACAACGATATAAAAGAACACAACTCACTGCTGAAGACGCTCTCACCAAATGCAGGATAAAAATGAATGTGAAAAGATGAGAGCAGTCAACACGAATAATATCACCAATGCAGATAAAATCCAATGTAGCCCACGTTAAAATCCAAAACCAGTCAAGGTAGAAGTATAAAATCATTTATTTCGAAACAAAGATGAGCGCTTTCGCATAGTCAAGCTATGCTTCTTCAGATACATTAACTCAATGCGATTCACCAAATATATACACTCAACATTTTGGCGGGCTCATTAATTATCACACTTTATCACTTGAGTCAATTAGTAACCATAGAAATGGAATCAAATTAAAATAAAACATATTATATTTCATTTAAAATTCACCTAAAATCACAGATCACCAAATACATCATGCCAACAAAAACAACGATGCTTACGAACACCAATAATGCACAGATCTTAATAGCGTCATTCAAGCAAATAGATACCTATCAGGGTAGCTATGGACAATATATTTGTTCATACAAATATTCTCGACGCCTTAATATAATACCAATAGCATCGAACATTACTTACAAATATATTCCGTTGCTAATCAACTTCCGCATAAAGCTTGAGTAGAACATCTATAATGAATGTGTGCCATGGTCGAAAACAGCTTAATAAAAAAGAAAGAACTTAATCCACAGTTAGCTTTAAAATTGCATACATATCCAGACGTTAACAATGTGACGTTCGCTGTATAGTCAACCCCTCCTTCTATACGCAAATGATGTCACATGCATTCAGAGTACCAATGGAGTAATTCAAGAAGTTAGTTAGTAGTCTCCTCGGTCCTAGTGCCAACATTTTGATGCATATAGAAAATGTTAAATAACGACACTTCAGTCAAATCAATTCCAGCCCAAAAAAAGAAAAGAAAACGAATGCTCACTCACATGGAACTTGACGATCGATAACACTCAAATGCTAATAATAGTACTAGATGCTTTGACTATAGAGAATAGGCTATTGTTTATATAAAGTAATATATCATAATTACTATATATATATACTGAATACACATCGTATTTCTGGTACAATGCATAAACTACCAGATGAAAGAAATCTCAAGTTAAAGTATGTTCAGGTAAAGTTTAAAACGTAACTGTGGATCACTAAAATCTTAATTTAATCTTAATTGTTTGGAGGCTATGGTTAAAGAGTGAATAAAAAAATATGGTTAAAGAGTGAATTCCAAAGGGCCTGATAGCATGAAACTTGACGTATTTATAAGGTATCCTAGATATTGTCTGTGCCCATCGATGCAGCTTGGCTTTTGAGAGAGCTTTTGAGGAACTGTTCCCTAGTGATAGTAGGGGGGAGTTATATTTGCCATTTCCTGAGGGGAGGTTGAGGGAGAAAGAGTTAAAGGTTGGAGCTAAATTTGTCTTGACAGTGTTTTGCTGCATCTTCTAGCTCAGCATAGGTGGCTCCATTGTCAATGAGCTCTGCTCACAATTGTGTGATACCTTTGAGATTTCGGGCATAGCTAAAAAATGTTTTGTGGTTGTCCTTGGCCTGGGAGGCCAAATTTATGTCAAATTTGGCTTTGGTAGACATTATTTGCCCTCTGAGTTGTTTTAGTTTGACAGGAGTTCTGTTATCCTGCTGAGTGCTACACTTAATTTTTGCCATGATTTACTTCCCTTTTTATACAGCCTATAGATGATGTGATTCCACCTGGGTGGCTTGTTTTTGAGTTGGTTCTGTCCTTATTCCTGGTGGGTACAGCTGCCTTGTGCAGCTACTAACATGCTTGTGTAGGGTTTCTGTGAACAGTTTCACATAGGCAGCAGTGTTCCTGGGGTTTATAGAGGCTTGACATTTTGCCAGGTTATCACTTAATAGTAAGAAGTTGGTCTCAGAGTAGCTCCTTAATATTCCAGGGTTAGCTGGGGTTCCATGCGTTATTTTTATTTCAAAGGAGGACATTTTGTGGTCTGGCTTTATCAGAGAGGGGATTACATTAGGGGGTGTGTAGCACATTCCTGTATTAGTGCGTACCAGATCCAGTACATTTGCTCCCCGATTGATGTATTGACAGTCTGGTCCAGGGAGTTTGTATTTACAAAACATTACATTTTTTCTCCCTTTGACT
>NC_056733.1:778837055-778881048 GCF_019279795.1 Protopterus annectens
GTTCTTGCTTCTCCTGAACACAAGAAGAAGAAAAAATGCAGGAAATCTTTGGGTGTCAGGCAGGCTCCAGTTGTGCCCCAGCCGCTGATGTGTGACTCTGCTGCTTCCTGTCAAAGTTCCTCAGACTACTCATCTTTTTCCAGCCAGTCCATTTGCTGTACCACCTATAGCCACTAAGGACTGGGGGATGCACTCACCATCTGCTGTTGTAGGGATGCCCTCCAGGAACAAAGGAGAACCACTCTTGTCAGTCTTAGGGAAAGGGGTAAGTGCTTTATGTAACAACTAGATAAGGAACCAGGGTCCCAGGAGAGTACTATGGAAATACCTGGGAGAAAAGTTCACAAGTGAAGGAACTCTTAATCAAGCACACTCTATCAGCAAGATCCATGCCCATACAATTTTAGACACTCTTGGCAATCCCACAGTGAAATTAACTTGTACACTGGCAAAAGGTTTGTTCTGATGAAGGTTTACTTGCATTGTTAATGGACGAAAGTGCTAAGCTGTAAATTTTTACAGTTCAGTACTTAGACATGTTTTTTATCTGCTTGGAAGTATTATAGATACAAAAGCAATTTTGTGTTTAAAATCCCAGTAGAGTATGCCTGTTTTGGGCTGGTACTTTTCCAGGAAATGTCCCTGGAAAGGAAAGAAATTAAAAAAAATGTTGTTTCCCCTGTTTCTATTTCCAAGTATTAAGAAGATATGCTGAGATTTGCTAGAGAGTTAATTTCTGCCTTTTCTTTTCCCAATGCCTCTCCTCTGCAGAAAAGAAAAAGTGTGTTCTTATCATTCCCACTGCCTCAGTGACATTCTGATTTATCTGCCAAGGTAAGGCCATGCTGGCAAGCTTTCAAAAGCTCAGACTCATTCCCTCTCTCTTTCTGCAACAGCTGATTGGCTGAGAATATCCTTAGAGGGAAGCCTTCCGCTATCACAGGAAGTGAGCATTCAGTCTTTTTCTGTTATTAAAAGAAAGTCCTATGACTATTCACAGGATCCATTGCTGATCTTTCCTGCTTGCACCTTAAATAAGCCCCATTTAGGGACACCCTTCCCCTTATTTTATTAGTAGAGTTATTATTTTCTTTCTGTTTATAAGTTTATTTAACTGTGGTCAGTTGTAAAAAATACTGAATACATTTCAAACCATTTTTGTGATAACAGGCCAGTTTGGCAGAGCTTAGTTTTGTAATGGCATAGTTAATGCTATAAACTTTAAGTGCTTAGTTGTGATACATCATTCAGTGCTGTCAGTTTACTACTATGGCTGGTGTTCTCTCCCCTGACTTGATGGAACCTAACTCTGGCGCACCCCCATCAAATCCAGTTGCACCTTAAAAGAAAAAAAAATTGTCTGAGCCTACAGTTAGCGATGACAGACAACTTACCTTTTGCCCTCTGTCCATCTAAAGTTGCTCTGCAGGCCACTTTGGAAGAGGTTTAACCACATCCTCTTTGGCTGTTCCAGTACCTGGTACAGGTATTGAACAACCAAATCCTTTGGATGTAGTAGTTGTCTGGGGTAAGAGATGCCTTGCTACACATAATACTCTGCCACAGATATTCCATCTAGCTGTGAAATTCACAAGAAAAACAAACAGAAGCTTCATCATAAAGCTAATAATCAGATTATAGCTGCTTATAAATCTGATCTGTTTTCCTTGGCTGAGATTAAGCAAACAGCTAAATGTTCATCATATTTATCACTGTTGCACTAGCCTTAGTTATATGGGTTATATTCTGCCAAGCATATAACAACCTGCCAGCTTCCAAAGCTTCAGAACACCTTCCATGTGTCCAAACTGTTAAGCAGCTCAAGCTGAGCTGACTAAAAGACAAGTTTGGGCAGAAAGCCATTCAAAGCTTTACTGCTACTGAAGAGTACGCCTCTGAGACTTTCGAGGATCGATGGTAAGCTTGTGCTTCCATTTGCTGGGAAGATAAGTTCCCTTTGTGGGAAAACCTTCCATTTCCTAGACACTATCTGTTTTGTCACTTTCCTCTTCAGATAAGTTCATATAAGCTAGGAGTTTGTGTTTTAATGGACTGTTAGAAGAGTGTATTTCTTCTATTAAACATGAGCACTCTTTTCGTGTCAGTTTACAAGTTGGGTAAAGTACTGGAAAATCATTTTTTCTGTGGAGAAATTGTGCTTATTTTAATTTGGGGGGCAGGCAAAGTATTTTGGAGCACTTTTCTGTGAAAAAGCCAATTTTAAAAATGCATTTTTTACTGGCCTTTGCTCCTTGTCTTCCCTGGGAAAGAAGCACTATTTTTGACTTGACCATGAAACAAGCTACCAGTCCCATAGCTGGTCCTTCTTCCAGCCACAAAAAGACAAAGTTAAGCAAACAACCTTTGTCACCACAGTAGGCTAGCAATTTTCCACAGCTGCAGGTGGGTGACTCTGCTGTGGCCATTTGTTGTACCTCAGACCACTCATCTATTACCCTGGATTCCTCTGGTGTTGCACTTACAACCATTATGGACTGGGGGTTAGCCATGTTCTCTGCAGCCGTTGGGATCCCCTCAGTGAGCACGGGAGAGCCACTCTTGTTCATCCTGTTAGAGGGAACAGGGTAGGCTTTCCTGTTGTGCCAAAATGCTGTACCTGTCACTGGAGAAGCTGCTCCTTCCATTAGTAACATGGTTGGCCCCATTTTTTCCTGTCAGAAAGGAAAAGAAAACTAAACATGTGTTTCATCCTCCTCAAATTTCATTAGCCAGGAGTAGTTTACTGGGTCTGGCTCAGGGCTAAATTCAGGCTGTTGATCAATCTTGTAAAGCAGTTTCTGGAAAAATAAAGGAAGATGCCGCTGTTAATGAAGATATTCAAGATTCTGAATCTGAACAGAAAGATGAAGAAGCAGGCATTGGGTTTTCTCCTTAGATTTCTGATTCAGACTCAGAGGGGAGCTCAGTTTCTAATTCTCCTGATGAGAGTTTTTCTTTATCTGAGACTACTCTTAGAATGTGCCAGTCTTTTCAGTGTAAGAACACTGAGGTTTCTTTGTCCCTCAGAGAATACTAAGAATTGTTACAAAAGGAATTTCCAGAGCCTACGCCCATTCCTCCTGTTCTGTCTGCTTTTGAGGGTATGTGTGCTACTGCCTGCAATTTTCCTGACAGTCATCCGGCTTCCCCTAAAAAGCAGATAGGATGTATATATCTCCTCCGTCTTTTAAGTTTTTGTACAGTATTCCCAAACCTCACTCAGTAGCTTTATCTTTAGCTGATCCCACTGCAACTAAACAATCAGGTAATTCCAGCCCTACTCTTTCTGATAAAGACGGGAAATTATTGCTAAGTATGGGGTGGAAGTGTATACTTGTGCAGCTTTGATTTCAGAATTTTCAGTTGTTAGGCTCATATGTTAAAATTTGTGTTGACTAATTGTGAAAGTATGAGGAATATTTCTTCTTGTCAGGAAAAATCTGCTTTAAATACTTTAGTTTCTTTCATTGCACAGTTCAATACCCATTGCTTGCAGTGTGTGTATGACTCTGTTGATACTTCTTCCAGGTATATGGGAACTGGTACTGTTTGGAAGAGGTTTGCATGGCTGTATTCTGAGAACCTCTCAGATGATGGCAGCAGTGAGATTTTAAATTCCCTTTGGACAGAGATTTAGTTTTTGGCTCCTCTGCAGCAGTGATGATCTAAATGTGTGATGAAAGGAGTCCCTAAAATTTTTCAGCCCTTCTCTTCCAAAATTTCTAAGGGATTCTGTAACTCCTCATCTCTTTTCTTCTACCATAATTACTTTCATTCTCTTCTCCATATATCCTTGATAGCTATCCCTTTACATAACATCTATGTAGATAAATGTTATCTCATATATGCTGTATGACCATTGTAAAAAAAAAAAAAAAACTTTTTATTTCATTTTTTGAAACATTTTATTATTTCTCTTTTGTTTTTGCTCCTATCATATTTGTATATTACATATATTAACTAACTCTGTTTTGCCTATTGTATTGTATTGCCTATTGCTGTTTAAACCTGTAATAACCATTGGAGCTTTTCTCCCCGGGCCTCTAATGAAAATGGACATATATCCAGTTGGACTAGCCCAGTCAACAAATGTAAAATAAAATAAAATAAAAAAATAAAATTTTGGCAAAAAGCAGAATAAACAGTCTCAACAAAATACAGGTAAACAGACATTTAAGAAGAAATGGCAAGAGGGTTCCAAAAAGAAGCACTGAATCTCCCAAAATCAAAGACAGTCCAACAAGACTGAATGAGTATTCAAGAGACCCTGTGACCCCCCCCCCCCCACCCTGACCTCTTTTTTTTTCTTCCAGAAAGCCTGAATCTCCATTTTTCTTTTGGCAAAAGATAGTTTCAGACATATGGGTTCTGAAGATAATCCATCAAGGTTATAGATGGCAGTGGGAGGAAATTCCTCATTTCCATGGTGTCATTTCTTATTCTCCAGATCAGACTCTGTTGTTTCACCCAGTTCTTCATCACACGCTGTACCAAGGATTGATAGAACCAGTTCCTCCTTCCCAGGTGAGAAGGGTTTTTATTCAAGGATGTTCTTACTGCCAAAGAAAGAAAATGCTTGGAGACCACTTCTGGACATTTCTTTCCTAAACCTGTTTGTAATAGTGCCCAGTTTCAAAATTATGTCCCTTTGCAACGTGTTAACCTCTTCTTCCTTTTTCAAGTTTCCTGGTAGCACTAGACTTAAAAGATGCTTTTTATCACATGCTATTCATCCAGGCTTCAGATATTTTTAAGGTTTTGTGTGTCCGGATCACATTATCAGTTCTCTGCCTAACCATTTGGTCTATCCACTGCACCAAGAGTGCTCACAAAGTGTCTAGCTCTAGTTATAGCTTATTACAGGCTACAGGGTATCCACATTTTTCCATATATAGGTGACTTATTTATCTGTGCAAACTCAGAGTGTCAGAAGTCTCTCTCTGGGGTGAGAGATTTTTTACATAAGCTGGGATTCCAAGACAGAAGTCAAAGGTCTTTCTTGACTCCTTCACACAGAGTTGTATTTCTGGGATGTTAAATAGACACCTCAGTTCACAGAGCTATTATTCCACAGGAAAAATAGTTCTATATCTAGCTATATTTCTAAGGTTATCTGCTCAAACTTTCAACACTATGAGACTTCAAGTATCATAGCTTCTATGGTTCTCATGATAGCCCTGCTAAAACTCCATATGAGAAAGATACTATGGTATCTTAAGTCTCTTTCATCCCAGCACTAACGCCCATTGTGTTTTCATATACCAGTGTTATGGTTTGTGTTGAGATACATCATTTGGTGGAGACAACAGGTATCCTTTAATCCAGGTCTCCCCTCCTCCCTCCCTGTTCTAAAGCAGTCAATCACCACAGATGCCTAAGACTTTGCTTGGGGAGCAGTTTCAAGTTGGGTAAAAGTGCAAGGTATGTCAGACACCAAAGACAGATGCCAGCACATAAATATCAAAGAGATGCTTGCCTTAATCAAGTCACTTGACACTCTCTCAACCATCTTTGGTCCCCAGGACCTCTTCAAGTTGTTACAGATAATACCACAGTCATGAGGAACATCAAGAAGCAAGGGGGAACCAGGTCTTACCCCCTGTTCAGACAGGCCACGTTAGGTTGGGATATAGCTTCACAGCATAGTCTCACTCATACATTTGGTCAGAGCAAAATTGTGCGACAGGCAAACAGGGCAGACCCTCACAAATTGAAATTAAATTAGGGAGTCTTCTTAGATGTGATCCATCTGTGAGGAGTTCCTCAAGTATATCTGTTTACCTCCTCTCTGAGCAACCAGTTAAGTTCTTTTTCCAAGAATCCATGTTTGAAGGCCTTGAAGATAGATGCCTTTTCTTTTCCATGCACAGGAATGTTCATGTATGCTTTTCCATCCTTTCTGCTAATATCCAGGGTACTTCTGATAATTCAGATGGAATCCCCCACAATCATTGTGGTAACTCCCTTCTGGCCCAGGCAGCCATTGTTGTCCCTTCTTTTGGAAATGTCCAGGGCCAATTACTACATGTTCAGATTTTGTCACAAGAAAAGGCATCTTTGATACTGCCTGGCAACAATTAACTTTAGTTGACTGTCTGGATGACGGGGTCCTAATTCCTTTTAGGTACTTGTTTACCAAGGATGTGCAGTAGGTACTAATGGAGGCAGTAAAGCCTGCTAGAAGAAAGTCATATTAGCAAAAGGAAAATGTTTTCTAGTTGGAGCCAATAACATAACAAGCACCCATTCAGGGCTGGTTGTTCTCTGGTTTTATAATATTTATGTGAGTTACTATACTATGGCCCTTCTTATTCCTGTCTCAAGGTCCATTTATCGGCTATTTCAGCATGTCTGCCTATGGATCCTCTTCTTTCAATGCAGTCTCATGTCAAAATGTTTTTGAAAGGGATTTTACACAAGAGGCCTTCAAGAAAACTGCTTGGGATCATAATTTTATGTTAGAGACGCTAACACTTCCTTCATTTGAACCACCAAACCTGGCTAAAGTGGGGTTCTTAACATGGAAAACAGTTTTGCTGATTGCTCTGACCTCTTCAAGAAGGGTATCTGAGTTACAAGCTCTTACTGTGAGTCAATCCAATCTCATTTTACACACAGCAGGGTTTCTTTGAGAAATAGTCCTTTTATGCCTGAAGTGGCACCTGAGTTTCCTTTACGCTAAGCTAACCATCTCTCCATTATCTTTCCTGAACCAAAAAATGAGGGAGAAAGGACACTCTATAGCTAGGATGTCCCTAGACAACTCCAGTACTATCTTGACAGAACTGAATCTTTCAGATCATTTTGATATATTGTTCATTTTTTGTGAAGATAGGAAGAAGAGACACCCTGTGTCAAAACAGACTATTTCCAAAGGATTGTCTAAGGCTATTGCCTTTTGTTATATTCAGTATAACAAAATTATTCCTAGCAGGGTCAAGGCCCACGATACCAGGGTCTTGGCTTCATCTTTGACCATTTGGAAAGGATTGGATTCTAGAAGTATTCTAGAATCTGCTACTTGGTTCTTTGTACATGCTTCTACAAAGCACTGCAAGCTTGTTTCCTTATGTAGGTTTAGATCAAGCTTTCCTAGGACCATTCTCCAGGGGCTCCTGGACCCGTCTCCTTCCACCTTGCAAATATTGTTAGCTATGACAATTAACCTATACAGCTAAGACTACTGCAGCAGTGATCCATATGAACATAGTATAGCTGTGTAAGCAAACTTACCTTAACAGCAGATGTTTGAATGGTCACTGCTGCAGTAGCTACTCCATCCCTCTAACCACCCCCCCCCCCTCCGTTTTTTTTTTTTTTTTTTTATGCTAGTTTTTTTTTGTTCCTAGCATTGTCCTTTTATGGCTCAGTCTCCATTTCCCTGTTGGTAGGAAAACTCTGAAGGGCTTGGTGCCCAAACTTGTCTTTTAGTCAGCTCAGCTCAAGCTGCCTGACAGTTTGGAGTGTATGGAAGGTGCCCTGAAGCTTTGAAAGCTGGCCAGATGTAGTATCTTTGGCAGGATATAACCAGTATATCACTAAGGCTACTGCTGTAGTGATCATTCAGACATCTACTGTTATGGTAGATTTACTTATACAATTGTACTTTCAGGTGGTTGTGTTCCCATACATAACTCTAGCACTTTTTTGGCTACGGATTTTTCTGTTGTTTCAGAGGATGATGAGGTATCTGATGAGGACAATGGTGATTCCTACTTGACACTGAGATCAGTCACTCTGTGTCCTTGGTAGGGGAACCTGAGCTTAAGTCCAAATAAGTGTTAACATTTCTTCATATGATTGTTATATTTAGTGATTTTTTGCTTAGGAGTAGTCATAGGTGCATAGGTTCATAGGTAGGTACAAGGCTATTGGCCCTAGGGCCTATATAAGCCTAGCCAAACTGTACCCTGGCTTTTGCCACCTAAGAAAATTATTTTCCTATGCCCCTGTCAAGCAGAGCCACAGAAGTGATCCCCAGGGTGAATTTCCTATCTCCCATCCAATCATTAAGATTTTTCTTGAAGAGTGCTAATGAGGTGCTTTGTTTGATATAGATAGGTAGTTTGTTCCAGAGTATAGGAAGTCTTTGGGACAGGAATCTATCCCTCCAGCATGTTCTGTTTATTGTCTTGACAAGGTTTAGGTCCCTAGAGCATGTAGCTTGGAGGGATTGGGATTTCTTTAAGTGGAGCATGTCCAACAGCTCTGGGTTTGATATAGCTTTGTATGTTAGGCAGTCTGCGTAGGGCATCTGTTTGGGGCCAGTAATCCTCTTTGTGAGGTATTTCTGTGGCCTTTCCAGCTGTTGTAGATGTCTTGTGAGGTACATAGCAAAAGGGGCATTCTACTCCATAATGGGTCTAATGAGTGATGAGTAGAGGGGAACAATTACCTATTTTTTCCTGGATGAGAAACCTTTTGTGATGAGGTGTGCCACGTAGAAGGATTTCCTGACTACTGTGGCAATGTGATTATCAAAGGAGAGACTACTGTCTACCTGTGTCCCAAGGTCTCTTATCACACTTTCAATGTTAAGTAGACTACCGCCTATGTGGTAGTTCATGAGTACAGAGTTTTTACCAAAAGGGATGGCAATGCACTTTTTGGCATTGAGCCTGAGGACATGGCTTTGACACCAGGCATCTGTCTCAGTGAGGCCCTTTTGTAGGATGTCCACATCATTAGGAGTTTTGATTATGGCTCCTAGTTTGCAGTCATCTGTGAACTTTGTTAGCCAAAGACCTTCTGTGTTAGCCTGTACATCAGAGAAGTAGATACCAAACAGGAGAGGACCTAGGAATGAACCCTGTGGTACTCCACTTGTCACTGGTCTGAAGTTGGATTTAGAGTCTGCTACGTTCACAGTGTGGGTTCTGTCAGTGAGCCAGTTGGCAACCCATCTTGTGACATAGGGATTTATACCTAGTTTAGTGAGTTTATCTATAATTCCAGAGTGGGGGATGGTATCGAAAGCCTTGGCGAGATCTAGATAGGCTGTGTGAACCACCTTACCCTCATCTACGGCTTTGGTGACCGCTTCAAAAAAGTCTATCAGGTTTAGGAGACATGATCTGCCTTTTACAAACCCGAACTGGGTAGGGTCCAGCGTTTGGAAATTACCAATGTCATTGTTTATAAGTTCCATGATGATACGTTCCATAGCCATGCAGACCAGGCTCGTCAGACTAATGGGGCGATAGTTCACGCAGTCCGTAGTAGCTCCCACTTTGTGGAGTGGGATATCTGTTGCTGTACGCCATTCAGTGGGCACAAAGCCTGAGGTGAGGCTATGATTGAACATGGTACATAGGTGGGGTGCCAGTTCGTTCTGTAGTTCATGTAGAATGCAGCCTGGGATGTTGTCAGGTCCCATGGATGCTGTGTTCTTGGCTTTGGAGCGTGTGTTTTTTACCTGTGCAGCTGTGATTACAGGAACTTTGCATTCTTCTGGTCAGAAGTATACGAGACTAAAGCAGGGTATATGACCTTACAGAAGACTAGATGCCCAATTCTGTGGCTATTCCCTGTCTTACCAGACACCAGTACCTATTCCAACAGTCCCTATAAATGTTTAGAGAAAATATAGGGCCACCTGGGATATGACAGGTCTCTTTTCTCATTTGACTGCTGACCCAGCTATGATCTCTCCAGCTGTCTGCTCAAATAAAAAGTACTTTGTTTCATCTAATCCAACACCCCCCCTGATAAAGAGGGAAAATGGTTAGAATTTCAGGGAAAATAGATGTTTGTTTCTTGTAATCTTGTGTTTAGAAAGTTAAATTAAATTATTTTACAGTGTACATACAGTTTGGATAATTTTGCTGCATTCTTACCTGCACAGCAAAGGTATTCTGTGAATGAAATTGTTTCATAATTGACTCAGGTTTCAAAATATTCTTTGAGAGGTGTGCTTGAATGTGGAAATAAAGACAATAAATGCTGCTTTTGTTTCATATTGACATGGTATGCTTGGTTGGATTCACTTCAGAAGCTCGAAATACTGAAATCTTGAATTTCAGTATCTCGAGCCCAAGAAGTGGAATCCACAAAACAACGAAAACTAAAAACCGTGAAATTCAAAACCTCGAATACCAGAAGTTTTGAATTTCGCGCTTTTACTACACACACACACACACACACACACACACACACACACACACACACACACACGGTGGTGGTGCTGCGGTAGCTTTGTCACCTCACAGTAAGATGTTGTCCTGTTCGATTCTCAGCTAAAGCTTCTTCTGTGTGGAGACATGGGTGAATGGGCGTACCTTCGTTGAAGGTTGTGCGTCAGAGCTGGCAACTCGGCATGTAAAAATCTACTGCCAATCATTAGCGGACCGGAGTTCCGCTGTGGCGACCCCTAACCAGGAAAAGCCGAAAGACACAACAACAACAACACACACACACACACACCATTCACCACACAAACACACACAATCACTCTACTACTGTGCCCCCCACACCCCCCCCCACTTAAATATTTTCACTCTGAGGTCACACTACACACAAACAAAACACCACCACCAAACAAGCTACTTTCTCTTCGCACACACACATCACAGCAACAAAACACACTGACACACACCACAGCCCCTACCCAAATCCCTTAACATACACACTTACCTGAATACATGACCATAGCGGAACTTTAGAAGCATGAAATTCAACACCTCCAGTATTCGAGGTTTCAAATTTCGCGCTTCTAAACTTTTGCTATTATGTGGATTCGGCTTCTTGGGCTTGAAATACTGAAATTCGATATTTCAGTATATTGAGCTTCTGAACGGAACCTGCTTGGTGACATAATTGGAACGTCTCTGATTATTTAAAACCCCAATTTTTGAATGCACCTTTAAGTTCTGAATTGGTGCTTCAGTTCTCTGTTACACAGATTCTCAAACAGTGGGATGCTGGAGGCAAATTAATGCATTGGATATTTAGGATGTTTCATGTACCCAAGTTCTCCCCAAACAAGGCATATTCCTTTAAAGGCAGAACAAGCAAAAATACCCACCAAACAAAAGTCAGGGATCCAAAAGGAAATGACAAGAGGATAATTCTTCTAAATCAAACAAGAGGGTTTCCTTAACTAAAAAGTACCAATCCCTGCAAAGGAATGACTTAGCCAAGTCGCAGAGCCCCTCTTGCCCCTTTGCCCTCTTCTTTCCTTCTCTTTCTCCTTCCCCCAAGCTCTCCCAACCCTGCAGCCTGAGCACACATATTCTTAAAGAATGGGTTCTGAGAATAAATCAGTCAGGACACACATAGAAAATCATCCCCCTTCAGTTCCCCCACACCCACCTGGTCAGACAGAACTATTTCCTCTGGTGCTTCATCACTTGGTAGAACCAGCTTCTGTGACTCATAAATATGAAGGATTTTACTCCAGAAAATTTCTGTCACCCAAAAAAAAAGGAAACATTTCTGGAGACTCATCCTAGATCTGCCCTTTCTAAACGCATTTGCAAAAGTTCCAGAATTCAAAATACTCACCTTACAGTCAGTCCTAGTGTTGCTTCCAGACCACTGTTTCATGGTGAATGCAGATCTCAAGGATGCTTATTATCATCATATTCTTATTGCTCCCAATTTCAGGATATTTTTGAGATTTGCTGTGTCTGGCTTACATTATCAGTTTTCTGCATTATCCTTCGGATTATCTACTGCACCTCATCTGTTTACAGATTATCTGCCCCAGTGGTTGCCCATTGCAAAACCCTAGGCATCCACATTTTCCCTACTTAGACAACATGCTGATTTATACAGACTCTGTATCAAGACTTGGAGTGCTGACACAATATTACATCCCCTCTTTCCCAACTGGGCTTCAAATTAAACATTAAAAAGGCCTTCTTCACTCCCTCTCAATGAATTGTTTTCCTGGGTGTGTGTTAGACACAGTAAAAAGGATGGCCTTCCTGCCAGAAGACAAACTTCTGACCTATCAGGGCATTTTCTTGGACTTCTCTCTTCTAGACATTGCTAAGCAAGAAGAGTCGCCCAAAATTCTAGGTCTCATGGCTTCAATGATCATCATACCACTATCCAGACCACACATGAGAAACATTCAATGGTACTTGGTGAAGTGTTGGACCCGGCATCTTCATCCCTAAATTCAATGATACTTGATGAAGTGTTGGACCCAGCATCTTCATCCCTTGGATTTCCAGGTGCTGATAATAGAATTTGTGAAACAGGAACTGCAGTGGTGGACAAATAAACTGCCTCTGAAGCTAGGACTCCCATTCTGTCTTCATACCACAGTACTATCTGTCCAGATGGCCTCTTCAGATTTTGTATGAGAAATAGTGCCCATGGGAGTTAAAACGCAATGTTTGTGGGGTCCTCAGGACATGTCAAATAACATAAACATAAAATATATTAGTAGTGATTCTTATGTTAAAAGTTCTTTACAACTTATGGACTCTGGATCCTCCTCTAGTGGTCACAGACAGCACTAGTGTAAAGTGTTCCCTGAACAAGCAGGGGGTACATGACCATTCCATCTTTGCTGGTTGGCAGTGATGGTCTGGAAGCTGGATCTACAGAATTCAAGCCTCATACAGTCTATCAGTGCAAAACACAGTGGAAGACATTGTAAGCAAATCCTGGACAGAACTTCATCAGTGGAAGCTCCATGCAGAGGTCATTTACGACTTGATCCAGATGTGGGAACATCTCAGGAAGATCATTTTGCCTCCTTTTAAAACAGACAGCTGAAAAAATTCTGTTCAAGACATCCTTGCAGCCATGCATAGAAGACAGATGCTGTATCATTCCCATGGTCAGAAATGTTCCTGTTTACATTTCCACCATTTCCAATAGCTCCCAATGTACTTCTAAAGGTTCAGAAATAATTCCCAATGGTCGTTGTGCTAATCACCTTTTGGCCCAGGCAAAATTAGTTCTTTCTATTAATGCAATTGACGAAGGACGATTACCACAAGCTTCATCACAGACTGAATCTGCTCACACAGTATCAGAAGTGAACAGTACATCCCATCTTAGAGCAATTACAACTGACAGCCTGGATGATTCTATTTTGATACCTTTTACGCACACATGAGGATGTGCAGCAGGTAATTATGGAGCCAAGAAAACCTGCAACTAGAAAATCTTACATTTACAAGTGAAAGAGGTTTTCCAGTTGGTGCCTAGTCAATAACATTGGTCTCAAAAGGCTTTCGCCCCTCCAGTTTTGAAGTATTTGTAGGAGCTACTTAGAGATTATTTGTCAAATGCTTCTATCAAACTGCATCCTGCTGCCATTTCAGCTTGTCTGCCCAAGGATCCCCCTCTTTCATCTCTTTTTGTGGTCAAACAGTAAAGAATCTTACACATGACACCCCCTCTAAAGCAAATTCTACCTCCCTGGGTTCTCAACTTTGTTGTTAAAAAAATTGACCTTACCTCCTTTCAAACCTGCATCTCAGGCTGATTTATGGTTCATTACTTGGAATATTGTTTTACTCATTGCTCTGACATCTGCATGGTGAATCTGAGCTGCAAGCTCTCATGGTGGGCCATACCTATCTGAATTTTCCCAACAATGTGTTAGTGTTATGCACTAATCCATCATTTATGCCTAAAGTTATTTCAGAATTTAAGTTCAATCAAGACAACAATCTACCAGTGTTCTATCCTGATCCAAAAAACAAGAGAGAAAAGGTTCTACATATCTTGGAAGCGCACAGACCGCTCAGTTACTACCTTGACAGTACAAAGCCCTTTAGGAATGATGAACAGCTGTTAATCTACTGTACTGGGGCTAAGAAAGGTCAACCTGCCTCTAATCAAATTATTGCAGGATGGTTGTCCTGTGCTATTATTTTCTGTTACGTCTACCATGGTAAATGTCTTCCAGGCAGGGTTATGACTCACTGGAAAGGACTCAGGAAGCATTCTAGAGGCAGCTACATTGTCCTCTATTCATACTTTCACAAAGCACTACAAACTGGATTCCTTTTCAAGGTCCAGAGCAGGCTTTGCAAGGACCATTCTCCAGGGGCTCTTGGATCCTTATTCTTCCACCACCCAGGTAGGGTACGTTTTGGGAATCTACTCAAACTGTCACTGAGGCAGGAGGAATAATGAACATAGTACACTTTAGACGTCCTACGTAACTATAATGGTAGAAGTTCAAATACCTCACTGCCTCAGTGGTAGCAGCCATCTTCCACCCACCCCCAGACTATGCATAGCTGAGGTGGGTTTCAACCGCTTTGATTCGGTTGTACCTGGATTTTGTTTTTATCTGGTATTGTGACTGGATGCTAATTTACTCTTGCTAGATGATTCTGACTTTAGGCACTTTTCTCTCCCTCTTTGTAGAGTTAAAAAACTGAAAACTCCCTTTCTGTGACAGCTGAATGCTTCACTGTCACAATGTGGTCAGCTAATCAACTGTCACAGGAAGAGACAGGAAGGGAGGGAGGGAGGGGAGTTTGAGATTTTGAAAGCTGGCCAGTACAGAATTCCCTTGGAAGGTAACCCAAATATCACTGAAGTAGTGAGGAATTCTGTACTTTCTCTTGCTCCTCCCTAGTTAAATTGGAGCATAAATCTGTTATATTCACCACAAGATTTGAGGCAGAAGCATCTTCCAATAACTTAGTCTTCAGAGATTATACAAAAGCTAATTTACTAAAATGAGTGACACCTCAGTGAAATTCAGTAGTCCCTTTCACCCTGATGACACCTCTATAAACATGAAATCTTTGACCATCAAATTCTGTGCACATGTCAATATCAAATTAACCAAAGGAAGATATGAGACAAAAGTAGCTACTCAGGCAAAATATAATCACAAAGCTCTCTAGCTATATTAAAAAATTAGAAAAATAATGCTCAGAACTGCACAAAGTTTATAGTAAAAGATATCAGATACTCAAATCTTAAGGGCACTGCTAGTATACTACCCAATAAATTCAGCTCTAACTTCACCCTCGTCTCTCCCTTATATTCCCAGATCAAATACCAGCAGTCACACCCACCCTCAAATCTCCCAAAAAACATGTCCTTAAAGCACTATCCAAGGTCAAGAGCACAGCTTCTATGGGTCCTGATACCATGTCAAGATGCCATCTGGTCAGTCTGTAACAGGACCTGTCAAACCCCCTACAGTGGCTCTTCAATACCGACTAACAATCTGGGTTTGTACCAGACAAGTGGAGGACTGCAACAGCCAGCCCTATACACAAAGGTGGGGAATCAACTGACCCACAAAACTGTAGACCTTTAAGCCTGAGCTGGCTCACCTGGAAGGCTATGGAAAGTGTTGTTAAGGAATAGATAAATAAGAACAGAGGCAGCATACAAAGTCTTGACCTGAGAGAGTACAGGTTTGTTGAGGATAGATCCTCCCTACTTAATCTGGTTGACTTCTTCTAAAAGGTTACCAAACCAATGGATGAAGGTATATTTGTACATACTACATATCTAGACCTTGCAAAGGCATTCAAAACCACCACCACTCAGGCATAGTTGATAAACTTTTCCAGCCAAAAGTAAATCACTATGTAACTTATTGGATAGCAAACTGTCTCAAAAATAGAATCCAGGAAGTTAGCATAAGTGTATCTACCTTCTTTTAAAGACCTGTCACTATTGGTGTACCCCAGAGCTTAGTCCTTGTGCCACTCCTCTTTGGCATCTACTTCTCAGAGTTTAAAGCTAATATTAAGGGCTTATGGCTGACCAAGATTGCAGATGACTGTAAATTTGGTGCCATCATAATCCCTCCAGAAAATACCAAGATTCTTCAGGAAGGCATTTCCCAAACAAATAGCTGGTGGCAAAGGCATGGCCTAAAACTAAACACCAAAGAATGTATAATTGTGTCCAAGTGTGACATCCACTGCAACTATCACATCAACAACACACCCCTGAAAGTTGACCCAGTAGTAAGGGACTTTGGAACCCATGTAGACACTGAGTTACAGCATGTATCTACTGCTGTAAGGAACTCCTTTTCCATTAAGCAGATTATTGGTAAGGGTATGTTATCCATGTCCTGGGAAGTGATCATTTCATGCATCCTGCATTCATTAGATTGATCATTGAGTATAATGGCCTCCTTCAGTACGTACCAGTCCATATTCATGACACAACTAGAGTGATCACAATGCTTTCTCACTAAGCAAATCAAGTGCCTAAATCACAAAAGCTACACTGATCATCTCAAAGCCCTGTCCATTTTTTTCAGTATCCTACAGGTTACTGAGGGGTGGTCTTTGCCTCACTTGCCAAGCCTCTGCCATCCTTTCAGTGTTATGACACATCTGCAAGTACAATGGAGGTAGAAGCACCGGCTCAAGAGATCTCAATTTCTTTTGCAACTTAAAAAAGAACATGCTGGAGGAATGGATAAGTCGTACAAAGAATAACACTTCTCTGGAAATGTCTTCCTCTCCATGTAATGCAAAGCACACCCCTTACACCATTCAAGTGTAATCTGGATGAATGGATGGGATGATGCAAGTTCACCTCTGGACTGGCACCATTGTCCCTTATAGACAGGGGTAACATGTACATGTCTGCATGCAACCTGCATTATTTGTGCTAATATTACAAAGGTTTCTGAGTTAATTGCACTTAGAATACTTGGAATACATGACTATGCTTCTAAAGATCCTCAGAGACTATTAACATAATGGCTATAAACCTACAAATCTATTAGCTATATCTTAATAGTGGTTAATAAATTTTCTTTCACTTCTTGTTGGAAAATGTACAGGACTACTGAAATATAAAACACATATTCATCCTAAAATCATTTGTTTGTCAAATGTACATGTTCATTACTTTCCAAATGCATTTCTTGCAGCTTTGATATTTGCACTCTGTAGTTCTTAATATAATTTAATAGTCTTCCTTTTTGTCCATACCTGTAAAGATAGTTACATTCGAAGATAATATGGATAGCATAGCCATTATGATAAAAAGCTATTGTTCCCAATTATCATGTCAGTTTTTTTAATCTGTATTTTCAACTTTCCTCTTACATTGCCATACTAATGTTTGGCAGGCTGGCCTTTTGCACAGTTGTTTCTCCTAATCTTCATTTGGACATATGTCTCTGTCTCAAGAGTTTATGTTTAAATGAAAACCCCAATAAATAAATAAATAAATAAACACATTTTCAAAACCATCCTATCCCCTATTAGCTTGGAACAAACTCACAAAACTATGTGCATCTTCAAAAATGAAGTTTAGCCCTTCAAATAGGAACAATTGCATCAAATCAGCAGCTGCATACACAGACAATAGCCCACCTCACCTAAAATTAAGGTTAACTATGCTAAAGTGTTTGCTGCAGCCTGTATTCCAACTTAAACTGATTGCTGTCTGTTCTTTTATTATCTCTCTTCCCCTCCCTAAAGTGAAAAACAGCTTGCATGCTTTCAAAAAACATTGGAAATAGTACACTATTTGTCTTTAAATAAAAGTAAATTATACTCTCTTCTTTTAGGAACATAAAAGTATTAAGGCTGGTAGAGAGTTTATAATCCATAATTCTTTTCCCACAATTCAAAATTGTATTTTTTACAGAACTGCTTGTCATTCTACATTTAAATGTTGTGGTTTCCATACACAGTCTCAAGGAGAAAATCCTGAAGTTTCAGTATCTCACAGAAAAAGAAGGTGAACAGCAAAATGTTGAATGCCTTTCTCCATAGGAAATCATTGCCAATGTGATTTCTATTTGTGCATCTAAAATGATTTTCTTAGAAGATTTCTCACATCTTTGAGTAAGCATGACTCCAGAAGTTGATATATATAAGTTTGGCAGGGAGCTTGCCCCCCACATTGGAGGGTGCAGGGGAGCTTGCCGCCAGAAAAAAAAAAAAACAAGAAAAGGGAAGTTTTTCACTCTTAGTTTTAGAGCACTTTTTTCATTCCACTGAAGTGTTGACTTTCAGGAAGTCGACGTTTCATAGTGGAACCATAGATTGCACCTCCCTCAGCAAAATTCCTCAAAACTTTCAAGATTAATTGCTTGCACTAGAAGACAGCTTGTCTCCATGTAAAAGTAGTCAGCAATGAATCTTTGTAAATTTCATTCAGAATAGAATGTACAGCTGGCTTCAGCTGCAGACTTCTTTACTCCCACTGAAGAATTTATTAGTGGAAAAGAAAAACAAAATAATATATTTGCAAATGTAAGAAACTTGGCATTTTCATAGCTTTCATAATTTTGTCCTATTTTTGAAGCTTACTTACAAAAATATTTATTTATAGCTTAAGGTATACACATTAAGCCAGATATTCTTTCTTGATAAATAAGAGAAAACATCTTAATTCTACATATATTATAATCAGTGCACATTTGCACCCCACCCTCACCCCAGCAGCCCCAGATTATGGAATACTAACATTAAATTTGCTGTTTTCCAGCCTTTCTTCTCTTGTTACACTGTAAAGTCTATACTTCTTACAACTAAAAAAAAAACTTGTTTACTTTAATATCTTTAATGGTGGTGCTGCGGTAGCGTTGTCATCTCACAGTAAGACGTTGTCCTGTTCGATTCTCAGCTAGAGCGTCTTCTGTGTGGAGACATGCGTGAATGGGCATACCTTCGTTGAAGGTTGTGTGTCAGGGCCAGCAACTCGGCAAGTAAAAATCTACTGCCAATCATTAGCGGACCGGAGTTCCGCTGTGGTGACCCCTAACTGGGAAAAGCCAAAAGACACAACAACAACAACTTTAATATCGTTAACACTTGCAACAGCCAGTAAAGATACTCCCATACATTTAAAATATTGTTGACTGCACATAGCACAGCTTTATTTTATATATATATATATATATATATATATATATATATATATATTTTTTTTTTTTTTGTGTGTGTATATACATATATATACATACATACATGCATACAAATGTTTCAAGCCCAGGCATTAAAGCCCTTCTAGCTTGCCAATATGCCAAAACACTTGTTCCCATAATAAATGTCCAGGCTGTTCTTAAAAATATCTAAACTAGTACTTGCTTTAATGTAATCTGGTAGTCTTTTCCAAGCATCATCTACTCTTGTCAGAGAACCAATTAGTACACTTCTCATTCCTATAGAATCTTCTACATAGGTTATTTGATGATTCTCTAGTACTTTTTGATAACCCCAAACATTCCCAGAGGTAGTTGTCCCTAAATGCCCTATATACCTGAATAAGATCTCCTCTTAAATATCTGTAAGAGACACTGTACAAGTTCAGATATTTTAGTCTTTCATAATAACTTAGATTTTCACATCCATGGATGCCCTTAGTATACTTCTGCTGTACTCTTTCCAGTTTATTCATGCTTGTTTTCCTATAGGGTTTCCATATTGTTATTCCAGACTCAAGTTTGGGTCTAATGTAACTAACAAACAATGACTTCATTATGTTTGATTTCGTAGACTTTATAAATATTTTATACAACCTATAGTTCTATAACTATCATTAGCCAATTGGTTGATATGATTAGAAAAACTCATAGCTGAATCTACCCAAATACCCAGGTCCTTAAATGAGTCTACAGTTTCAATCATTGTGTGCTGTATTAAATATTCACCTTTCAGTTTCTGTCTTCCAAATCTCATATGCATAGTTTTTGATGTATTTGTCAACATATTATTATCCTGTGCCCAAATGGTCAATTTAGTCAAATTATTTTGCAGACATGCCTTATCTGTAATACTTGTAATCAGTTTACCCAATTTCAGATCGTCATCATATAGACTGTAGAACACCTCAGATGAAAAAGTAAGGTCTGAAAGATACAATCTAAACAAGTAAGGGCCTAGTACAGAGCCCTGTAGGACACCTTGACTGTAACCAATAATTTCACCAGTCCAGTTGGTGTGTGATACTTGCCATGTCCTATTTGTAAGCCATGCAGCTATCCATCTTATCAACAGTACATCAATACCTAGTTGCACTAATTTATTGATCAGTGTTTTGTGCATGACTCTGTCAAATGCTGAAGTTAAATCTATATAAATCACATCACAGCACATTTTTTCATTCATAGCTGTTATTATATTGTTACATCATGTTACAGGTGGTAATAGATCTATTTTCAACATATGCATGCTGATATATGGTTTCAAGTCCCAACCTATCCAGTTCTGACAATAACTTATCCAGTATTACCTTTTCCATTATTTCCATTATTTTCTACAACATGAAAGTAGACTTAAGTGTCTATGTGATTCTGGGTTTGTCCTACTCCCCTTTCCCTTAAAGACAGGTTTAATAAGTGCATGTCTCCAGTCTTGAGGAATCTCTCCATATTTATATGACCTAGTCAATAATAGATGTAATGGCAGTGCAAGTTCTTGCTTAAGTGTTCTCAGATCATTGTTACATATTCCATCTCCTCCCTGCATTTTGTTTGGATCCAGTTTGGACAGTTCTTTTTCAATATAATCTAATTTGATTCCAGTATCTGGGGTTACCTGGATGTCACTAGGACAACTTACTACCCCTTTTGTGGAGCCAAACTATTTTGCATAAGATTTTGTAAATATATCTATAATCTGTTGTATTTGAGAATAAATTTTAGAATCTGCACGCAGTTTATCAATTTGTGTATCTTTACTCCTTCCACATCTTATGTATCTATAAAAAGGTTTCCTATTATGCTCATTATCTTTATATAAATTTTCTTCAAATTTTTCTTGATCTTGTCTAACACTATGCTTAATCTGTTTGTCCATCTCGTTTATTTCAGTTTTCAATGTTGTAGTTCGACCTCTTTTCCATTTCTTATATTTTTTGTCTCTCACCTTAATCAGGTATTTTGTTCGTATGGAAATATACCCCCATGATGTTGCATGCCTAGTTCCTGATGTTAAACATTTTTTTTTACTTTTTGCACTCAAACAATTTCTCTTTCAAAACTTTCCACATTCCATCTGCAGTTTTTCCACTGAACACCTCACTCCAGTTAGTTTTATATAGTAACTGTTTTGCTTCCCTATAATCTGTAATTAACCTTCTGTGCATTGGCTTAGATTTCAGTTTGGCAGAATTATCTAGCAACAAATTAACCTTTATGACCCCATGATCACTGCACATCAATTGTGGTAAAACTTGACTTGAAGTTACAGTAATTTCTTTGGGAACACAAACAATATCTAGTGTATTCCATCGCCTGGTAGTTTTTTTTTTTTACAATCTGAAGCATTTGTTGTTCCTGAATATACTCTGTGAATAATTTCTTTACTAAAGTTGTTGAATCAATATTATTCCAGTCTGTTTCTGGTAAATTTAAGTCCCCAGCCATTATTATTCTTCCCTCCTGTGTTTCATGTAAGAAATGTATGAATTCCTCTAGGTCATCTGCACTTAACTTTGGTGGTCTGTACACTCCAACAATTGTTATATGTTCCAGGGTTGTCTTTGTCACAGTTACACAGTCTATAGTATTGGTATTCTCATTGAACATGTAATAATCACAAGTGTCATAGCTATCTTTAATCCTTATCATAACACCTCCACCTGATTTTTTTGTTAGACTGTCTGTTACAGTAAAAACATTTATACCCTGACAGAACTGGTTTCCGGTCATTGTTCTTTAACCATGTTTCACAAACTATAACAACATCAATCTTGTGGGAACGTAGCAAATTTTCTAAAAAACTTTATTATTAATGCTCCTAGCATTAACAACCATCAAAGATGCAACAAATGTTGCCATCTGTGAACTGTTACATTTTTGACCTGGCAAAAATCCTGGCTAGTGTTTGTCAAATATTGCAAAATATCTGCTGCAAAAATTCTCTTCCCTGATCTAGACAAATGCACACCATCCCGTCTGAACACGTGTGCCCAAGGAAGGTTTGGATGCTCTACGCATGTCCGTTTTTTAAAACAGGACATTTTTTCCATGTAGGTGTTTATCCAAAAAATATTTTCATTCACAGTGACCTAACTATCCTTTCTATAGGTGATTTGTGAAAAATATGTCCTAACACCAGTACAAGCTATACTATCTAGGAGGGCTGTCAGTTCCCTACTAACAGTCAGAGAATCTTTGTTGGTGACATCATTTGTACCAACATGAATAAAAACAGATCCATACTTCCTTACATTAAGGCGTTCCAAGGCTTGTTTCACATCTTCTGTTTTTGTTCATGGCAAGCATAACACTACTCAATGTTCATTATCATCTCCTCAAATATAAGTATCAGTTCCTCTAATAACTGAATCTCCAATTACAAGAATATCTCTGCTGACCATCTCTGAAGAATCTTCAGCTTCTAATACAGTCATTTCAGCTCTATCAATTGTTACGAGGGATAGATCTTCATCACTGTTAGTCTTATTAATCCCACTGTTTTCATTGTGTATTAAATTCTCATCCAGCTGGCATTGTAAATCCACAGCTTGAGCCATATAGTCAACATCTGTCTCTCTCTTCTTTATTCTTACAGTAATGTTCTTCAGTCCTTCCACGTTCAGTTTTGATTTTTTCCTTTTCACCTGCCCCTTGCCTCTTTTTCCTACCTTTTCCATTGGAGATATATATATATATATATATATATATATATATATATATATATATATATATATATATCATGCTGTTTATATCATGAAATGTTTAATGCAACTGCTAATAAGAACAAAAATTGTTTTATTTACCGTTACTTTTTTCCCCTTTTATTGTCCTTATAAATGTCAATGACATAAAGTGGGGTATATGCCTTACAGACCTCCCACAAACTTAAGAAAGTCAACAAAAGTCCAATCTTTTTCAGTCACTTTTTCTTGCAAAGCCACATTTCACAAATTATATATATTTATAGTCTCCCATTTATTTATTAATTTTATTGTTGCTGGTCTTCTTCCTGTTCATCTCCATCTCCCAACACCAGACACGGGTTCAAGTCCAAGGTACTCCTGATTCTTCTAGTCAACTCTTTTTTCTGCCTCTCAGACATTTTCCTTTGGAACACTGGAAAAGGTTTCACTGGCAAAGCCTCTCTATGACCTTATCAGAATGAGACATAAAGTTCCAATGTGTTTGCTGGCTCGCTTTTAGTAGTATAAATGTTTTTATTTCCTCCTTAGCCTGTTCTGCATCAAAAATGTCTTTGATCTTCCAGGAAATAAATATTCTAAAACATCTGGATACAGCATCTTGAATTTTACACCTGCATCTTAACATTCCCTGATTGCTAGAATAAATGTGCTTCTATTCTGTTTAGTGTACAGTGATGCTAGAATAAATGTGCTTCTATTCTGTTTAGTGTACAGTGAATAATTATTTCTGCATCATGCACCATTTCCCTTAAGAGCACACAGGGAACACACTCCATCTGGGGGCTGGGTTTCCCTCTCTCTCTCTCTCTCTCTCTCTCTCTTTGGCCCACAATAAGACTACCCACTGGCATAGCTGTAGAGTTGAGTCCTCAGCTGAGTGTCCAAGACAAGACCTCCACCACTCTCTCTGCGAAACCAGTGCTCTGTGTCTGTGCTCCAAGTAACTGACACACACTCTCTTTGAGATTTGATTTGCCGCACGTGCGCGCATGTGCGCACACACACACACACACACACACACACACACACACACACACACACACACACACACACACACACACACACCTTTGAAAGGCTGGTACAGATTTACTCACTCTGCCACTCTTTGCTCAGAATATAAAGTAGTTACTACCACCAGACACTCCAAAGCCAGCTAATTTAAGGCTCTTACAAGGGTACCCAATTTTACTGAGTAAATTAATATTAATACAAATGGCAATGTTTGACCAATGCAGCAAGGCTCTCAGGAGTGGCCACAGTGTCACCAAAGAAATATAAATACTCTCAAAGGTTAGAATATTCTCTATAGAACTAGCCACAATGAGAAGTGTAATAACAAATAATAACAGAACATGAGCAATACTAAATATCTATTTACAATAAACACCAGAGTTTCAGTCACAAGAAATATTAAAGTAACACAGATGAATGCCTTCACACAGATACAGTAAAACAGTACTTTACTAATCTCACTATAGTTTCCTGACTGATCTAAAGAATTACTATTCCCTGGTTACTTACTAAAGCAAGGCAAGATGAAGTAGGTGAATGATCCTTCTTTGTCAGGTTACAAAAGCAGACTGTTATGAGACTTCAGTCTCATCTAGTATTAAAACATAATTTGTGTGCTGGATTATAGAATGACATCACATACATCTGGTTATTTGACTTCTGGTTCCCATACTACACCCCTTTTACTAGAAACTGAACCAGAATCCTGCACATATGTGTTACCATACAAACACATAGGGCATTGCTAATGGCTTAGGGCTTATTAAGAAATTTCTGGCTTCTGGAAGTCAAAAAACAATTTTAAACTTCCACCCTTCCAGAGTAGCAATTAGTGTACCCCCAATAACAATACAGAATGTTTCCTAATACAGACTTTTTGTCTCTGGCTGCATTGAAACCTGTGAGACACAATCCTTAAGCCTAAATTAAGTAATTTAATTTCAGGATATTTTTCTAAAAGTTAGCTGGGGCTGAGCTTAACCTCTTCTTTTCCTGTATCCTCTGTTACAATATTAATTCCAACAGTTATACATTCTGATATGCAGGATTATTTCTTTTTTCTGTCCAGTAGGACCCACTGTTCGTACATTTTTTAACACAAACAGCTTTACAAATACATTTTCAACACAAGCACTTGTACAAATAAGGTTGATATACAAATGACATATAATTCTTTACAAATGTCCAGCTAGCTATGTTGGCATATGTTACACATCCACTGCCCTACTTCTCCTGGCATAGCTGGCAGTACCTCATATCATCACACACTCTGTGACCAGAGGGAGGTTATTGTCATCATACTGGGACTGGCTGAATTTTTCTTAATAAGCCCTAAGCCAACATGCTGGGTGATTTATGTACAGGTAGGCATGCAGTAAGCAGTGAAATAGTCCTCATCTGCCCTGCCTAACTCATGTACCAGCTAATTCCTCTGTCATCATTTTAAGGTCTCCAACAGAAACTATGACATTGGGCACACCCTCTGCACATCCGATTTCCTGTTTTAGAGAGGTAGATCAGCATTCCTTTCTCTTCTGTCATCAGCTACTCCAGTACCCAAGCTGCTAATTAAATCCAGTTCATCTGAGTTATAGCTATGTTTCTTTCCACTACACCATGGAGCTGACTTTTGTAAAAGAAAAAAAATTAAAGTGGCTATAGTTGATGAGTGTAATGCAAATATATTGCATGCACACAGCATATTTAACTACATTTGTATTTTTTAAATCCATCCCTCAAAGCCTTAATCTTAACACATTTTCATCCACTTGTTCTGAAAATTTTAACTGCTCAGAAAAGAATATTTGTCATACAAAAAGTTTTAGTGGATGCATTAGATCATTTCCTTTATTTGTTCATTTTATGTTGTTTTTCTTCACTGGATTAGTTGCAGTAGGCTAATGGCTTGTTTTCAAGGATGATCCAATGTGGTATTTTTATTGCCTAGAGAAAATTTGGCCAGAATACTGTGGAAATTCCACTTTTTTTTCAATAAGTGTCATGGGATCTTTTATATCCATCCAAGCAACCACCATCTCTGGGAGATGTGGTCTCTGTTTCATGCCTCAGCCAATCAAGAGTGTGTTACCCCATAATGTTGTATTGCAGTGTCAATAATGGAAAATTAATCCAATTGCTTGGGATGAGAATAGATCCCATAGCCTTCTGACCTTATAACACCAATGACAAGTGTCACCTGTTAAGCCACCAACACCAGATAAGGCTGATAGAAACATGTGACACATGCAGTTAATATGTAACTACTTTTTTACTCTGAATTTAACCTTCAAAGTTCTAACTTCACTAAATTTACAATGAAATACTCAGTGCAGGGTGTGGCAGCTTTTTTTCCATTCTGCTAAAAAAGGTAGAGGCAGCATATCACCCGTCCCTGTTCCCTCTTTCATTAGAATAACTTTCTTACAATATCTGTCACACAAGTTAAATCAACTAAATGCCAGAATTTCACCAATCAGCACACCTTTGCCATAAATGGGTAAATGTATACCATTTGTTTAAGCTTACACATATAGTCTAAACATTTAAGCATGAAAAATCCTTAAAAGTGCTACTGTGTATAGCATGCTTTATGTAATACAATCCCCAAAATGACTCATCAAAGTAAAAACCAAAGTTTAAAAAAATAATCGCAATCCATTCTTCCCCACAAACAGGTGCATGGGCACTCATGACCGCATGGACACACACACACACACACACACACACACACACACACACACACACACACACACACACACACACACACACACACACACTACAAGAGCTCTGACGTTAAAGCTGCCATTTGACTGCATTGATTTTTGGATTTTCTACATTTAAGGTTTAGATCTGTCCATTACTTTTTTATTGTTTTGGTATTATTGTATTACAGTTTGCATTAAAACAAACTTTAAAATATAACAATTTTTTTGAAGTGATAGAAATTGTTGACTATGGTCATTTAGGAGAATTATTTTTGCATTTATTAATTGAATTTGAATTAGATTTAGCTAGTTAGTGGTTGGAGCTGTGAAACCATTTTTCTTATTTAATGTATTCTCCTACATTCCACTTCAATTACAAGACACCTGAGTAAAAAACTGATGTTTGGCTGCATTGCTTTTTGGATCTTTTCGTACCAACCCACCAAAGTCTTGTTACTGGTACGTTTTTAGTTGCCCGCCCATACTGTAAATTAGAGTTTTCAAGACCCCCAAGTGCTATTTCTAGTGGACACTAATAGTTCAAACTGATAAGGCACTCCTATTAGACTGTTAAAGCTTGAGTTACCTTCGGTTTCATAAAATCCCATTTCAATTAGTGCACACTGCAATATTCAGTGTGTTAATCTGAAATGTTATGTAGTTCTTTTCTGCATTTTTTTCTTGTTTAAAAAAGTCAACTGTTTGCATTTTTTACTTGTTCTGAGACCTTATTCTTGTAGTACCCCTCACAGTAGTAGAAGAATTGTGAGTTACTGCAGGATCTGAGCCTCATATATTTCATTTCTACGGCTTTTTACTGATTGTATTTTATTTGGTCTGGGGGGCATAGTCCTGTAGTATAACTCATGAATTGCTGCAGAATCTGACTCTCACTTATTACATTGTAATACATTTTTCTTCTTGCATTTTACTTGGTCTGGGACCTTAGTTTTTTAATATCATTCACAATAGTGAAAGAATTGTGAATTGCTGCAGGATCTGAGCCCCATTTCTTACATTTCTACTGCATTTTTTTTTCTCCTTGCATTTTACTTCACCTGGGGATGTCAGTCTTGTCTCGCAGCATCACTCACAATAGTGAGAACATTGTGAATGGCTGCAGGATCTGACACATTTATTATATTTCTACTGCATTTTTTTCTGTTTGCATTTTACTAAGTCTGTAAATCTTAGTCTTGTAGTATCACTCACAATAGTGAGAACATTGTGAATTGCTGTAGGATCTGAGACATATACATACAATTATACCGCATTTTACTGTTTACTGTTTGGATTCCTCTCTAACCCATCTCATATAATATGTGCTCAGTTTTATTGAGTTATGCAGCAGTGGTTTACAGTTCCCTGTATAGAACAGGCACCTACAGTAGTAATTTTCCAAAACATTCCTCTGGTATTTTCTCAAATATCTGTCTGAGTGTAGAGTAGCTAGTTTGCCTGCTGACAACCATCATCCCAAGAGTGTTGTTTTAGATCAATCCGAGACTTCTTCTCCAATCTCAACAACATCAAACCCTGATTGCAGCACCTTTCATAAATCACAAAAAAAAGGATTCACAAGAACAGATGTGCACTTCCCTACTGCCTCTGTAGCCAGCCTAGTGAAAATGGGCATCCTGAGACAAGGTAGCAATTGTCTCATGTTTACTGACCATCATCTTTTTGGGTCTATATCACGTAGTCGAAAATGTACAATTTTGTATGACATATGGTCGAGACCTTATGTTCGAATTTGTAAATGTTCGAGCGTGTGAATGGAAATCTCCATAAGCAGAGCTTTCCATTCACTTCAATGTGGTGCGATCTTGGAGTTGGTATATTTAAGTAGTGAGGGGTGTGGGGGTTGCAGGAGAGCTTGCCCCCTGCATAAAACAAGTTTCACATTTTTCCGTTGTGTTTTTATTTTTTTACAGCTAGTCAAAGTTCCGTAACTTCAGACACATGTGCTCGAACATATGTCAGTCGAAGTTACGGCACTTCGACTACGTGATATAGACTCATCTTTTTCTTAAGCAGACTGACACAGTATGTGACAGATGTAATTAAAATGAATCTTTGCAGGTAAAGCTCTTGTATACAGATACTGACATCTCCAAACAGGTTGCCAGTAACACACACACAACACCTACTATAGATCAGACACATAAGCTCACATATGCTGAAGATCTTAAATGTAATCTACTCAAAACTCAAAGGCCTCCTATACACTGTCCTCAGAAACCTCCCAAATACTCTACAGGTGAATCATATCTCACAATGTCTCATCCTCTAACCCTCAAGGAAAACTTCCACACAACCCAATATACTGGTCATCGAAGACTCTTTTGTATGAAACACTGATGCCCCTCTCACCAAGCTGAGCAAGGAAGCAGTTACAGTTATTTGACTATGAGGGGCAAGGGTCTGTCAGGTCACACATGCACTCAGAAGACTGAACCATAAGTACTAGTTTGACTCTAGCATAGTCTATGTGGGTGTTAATGACCTAAGATGGAGCTGCCTGGACTATATAGAGACATGATTTGGCTTTCAGATTATGTGCTGATATGAGCCTAGCAGTGAGCATCCTTCTGCCTTCTCAAAGGAAGATACCACAATATAAACAGAATATGATTGACTTTAACAAATGGCTTAGGTACTGGTGCCATTCTAATGGGGTCCAATATTTGTCAGCTTGGGAGGACATGATTGACAGACATGCTGCTTTGACAGGGATGATCTGTATTTTCCCCACTAGGCTTTCTGATATTGGCTAAAACATTATCCATCTGTACAGTGTCTTTGTTAGGGAATGCCAGTCTGATTAACCTTCCAACATAGCAAATTTTATGCAAGATAAACTAAAGGTGTTACTGCACAATGCTAGCATTCTCAACATGAAGCTCGACTCCCAGGAAGTGCTCTTCACCCTGGAGAGTGTTGATGTCTGAGCAGTTACTGAGACATGATTTAAATCCATGGAGGCACCCTGGCAGTACGAGGCTGTAATAACTTCCACACATTTAGACCAGTTACCACACAAGAAGGGAATAGAGGTGGATGTGTATCAACCTACGTAAAAAGTAAGCACACCTCAAGATTGGTTAAACAATATGACACACTTGGGCTACTCCATGTCCAACTAACTTTAGGTGAAGTCCAATATCATATCCTTGCTAGCTATAGGTCCTCATCTATGACCCAGGATAACCATATTGCATACTTGAATGTACAGGAGTCACTACAAGTCAGCCTAACACCATTTTCTTGGGTGATTTCAACTATCCCACCATAAAATGTTATACATACACAACCACTAACTTACAGCCTCAAAGATTCCTGGATTTTATTAATGCAAACACTCTGGAATAGCTGGTATGCATAAATACTATGAGTGGAAATAACCTGGATCTGGTACTGACAAATTTGAGGGAACATGCCCCCTTTTGTAATATCCTCACTAGTCAAGTGAGGTCACAAAGTGGTCAGCCTTGAAATAAGTATAAACAATGAACTTGTTGCAAACCACAAAACCTTTAAGAACTTTTCCAAGGCTAGCTTAGATAAATTCCAAGCTCCCGCAAGCTTGTAGAAAACAGTGGTCAACATAGTACTGTTTATGGAAACCCTATGCAAGCATGTATATAACTGTATAGACACAGCAGTGTCAAACCAAAATATACTTAGAGTAAACTCCAAAAACTAGCCCCCTTGGTGGACCACCAGTACAATTAGATTTTACAACAAAACAAATAAATCCCGTCAAAAAACAGGAAGGGTTATGTCTTAAAGACAAAAAAAAAAAAAAAAAAAAAACTCCCTCATCAGTCTCAGCAAGCAAATCAGGGAACTAATAAATTCCAACAAAGCCAACTTCGAGACAAAAATAGCCTCCCAGGCTAAGGATAACTATTAGTCATTTTTCAGTTATGTAGACAACCTTAAAGGGAACACGCAACAGTGTCCTGAACTAATAGTAAATGGAACTTCTATACTTAACTGAAGGGGATAAAGCAAAAACTTCCTGGCAGATAAATTTAGCTACAATTTCACCCCCATAACCCCCTACCATTTCTCCCCCAACTATCACTAAAAAAAAAGGTCCTGACTTCACTCTCCAGGCATAAAATCATTGCATCAGTTGGTCTTGATAATATCCTAACTAACTTGAAACATAACCTGTCAGGCCCTCTAGAATCTCCATTCATCCACTGCCTCCAGACAGGCATCGTTCCTAGGGAATGGAGGACTACAATGGTTACCCCCCTGCACAAAGTTGAACCATCAACAGACCCAGGGAACTACAGACCCGTAAATTTGACTAGTCTTATATGCAAGGGTATGGAAATAATTATTGTGGGCCTGATAAACAAAGGCATAAGAAATCTTCAAATACTGTACTCATCCCAGTTTAGTTTTATCAAGGGCAGGTCATGCCTACTAAACTTGGTGGACTTGTTTGAAAAGGTCATTAGAGCAATGGACAAGGGCAAAATGTTACATACTGTGTACCTTGGCCTGGGAAAACATTTGACATAATACCTCACTCCAGTATTATAGTCAGACTCACAAATTTAAGCATAAATCCCTATGTCACCTGATGGAAAGCCAAATGGCTTACAGATAGGACACAAAGTTAGGGTGGGGGAATCCACCTTCATCAATTAGTGGTCTCCCATATGGGTCAGTAATGGGACCTCACCTGTTTTGAATATACATTTCTGAAGTCAATTCAAATGTACAGGGCCTTTGGCTGACCAAATTTGCTGATGACTGCAAGGGTGGTGCAATCATTAAATCCCTCAAAGATGTAAATATTCTCCAGGTTGGTCTGACACAGACAAATAACTGCTGCCAGAACCATGGTCTAAAACTCAGTGCAAAAAAATGCATAATCATAGATTTTGTGAAGATGACCATTCCTGGAAATTACAACATTGATAACACTCCCCTAAGAGTAAACCCAGTGATAATAGCCTTGAGAACTCAGCTTGACAGTAACCTCATCTTTAATCTCCATATGTCCATGGTAGTGAGAAAATCCTTCTGCATGGTGCATCTTATAAGTAATGGCAAGAAATCCAGATCTAAGGATATTATAGTTTCACTATACTCAGCCCTCATTAGACCAGTAATTGAGTACAATGCACCCTTTGATATGCACCTAACCAGGCATTTGCCACAGCTGAAGTGGCCATAGAGGTTCCTCAGTAAAAGAATACAGGATGTAAATATTATGCCCTATGTGGACCACCTCAAAGCCCTGTCCCTGTACTCAGTCTCCTACAGACTACTGAGGAGTCATCTATGCCTGACCTACAAGACATTGTCTGATCCAGCCATGAAGGATCTGCTACACATACACAAAACAAACAGCTCTAGAATAACCCAATCTAGGAATCAAAACTTTGTCTGTAAATATATATAAAACATGTTGGAAGGCAGGTATGTGTCTCAGAGATTACCCTTTCTCTGAAACAGACTCCCACTCATGTGAAACAGAGCTCTTCCCTAAGCCTATTCAAACTCAGTTTGGACCAATAGATGGAAAATCACAAATTCACCACTGGCTTCAAGCCTGTGGCCCTTATGAACACTGGACTGGTTTGTAGATTCTGAGACACTGCCAGCCCAGCTATATGGAATTTTGTAAATAATCATGTCATTTGTGAATATTAATATGATTCATATGCTTGTCTTACAAATGTAAGAAAACTATATGTTATATGGATATTAAACTACTGGTGCAGAAGTGCGTGTTGAACTGTATGTTATATACTGAGCTTCAAGAATGTAACCACAGTATACCCTACCAGAAAAGAACAGAAATGTATATAAACTATATACATGTGCAAATGTATGTTTTAATAATAGAAGCTGGAACATACAGAGTTAACTTGCAAAACTTCAAGAAAATAAGTTGAAAAGTAAAGTGTTTTTCAATTGTATTATCTCTCAGTAAGCAGACACAATGTCTAGAGCTAGAAGTTTTTCTATTGTCTTGAAAGTAATTTTAATTACTAGGTTTAAAATGTAAAGTGTTTTATTGCTTCCTAGCAGATGCAGATCTGAAAGATATGTACTTCTCACAAAGAGATGCTAAAATTCTTAGTTTCTGTTAGCCTGGGAACTGAAGGCAGGTGACAAAGAGTGATGTCACCCAGGCTAACCCAGCAGTAATATATGATATTAATTTAAGAACTCTCTGAGAGAGAAAGACTGTGCATTTTGTATCTTGTCTTGGACCTAGCAAGAACATCCATTCAGCACTTCTGCATCTACCTTCCGCTGTAAGTAAGTCTAGGGTACAATAATTTCTTTTAGATATATTTAGAAATAAAATAAAAATTAGTTTAGATGTTTTCTGTATTTATTTGAGACTGTCCTGCAATGTTGTTTTAAAATATTTTCTGTGATTCTGAACTCTGTAGTTACTGTATTGTTTGAGTATTGTCTTGTTCTTTGATTATTTGCTATTAAATATATTTAAACCTATCTTTGTGGCTGATATTTATGAGACATATTTAAGCTCTTAGCGTACTTGCATATGCATTTGGTGGCACTGTATAGGCCACTCCAATACCCTTGTTCTTAGTCACACTTATCTTTGGATAATAGTAGCATTACACAGTAGGATTGGTCACCCTTTGGTAAGGACCTTAATTAGCTGATAAAGAGAGGTCAGTGGCAGTGATAACTACCTTATAGTCTGGGTAGAAGGGGGCATACCTAGTAAACCTGTGCCTGCCTTCCCCAGGTGTGTGTGTGTGTGTGTGTGTGTGTGTGTGTGTGTGTGTGTGTGTGTGTGTGTGTGTGTGTGTGTGTGTATATAAATCAAATCTCAAAGAGTGTGTCAGCTACTTGAGCAGGGAAACAAAGCACTTGTTGGACAGACAGGGTGCTGGAGGTCTTGGCTTGACCCTCTCAGCTGAGATCTTAGCCCTATAGCTGTGTCAGTGAGGAGTCATACTGGGGATCTGGAGAAAGAGGGAGAAACCAGCCTCAGACTGACTGTGTTCTCTGTGTGCCCTTAATGAAAATTGTACTTTACTGTGTGTGTGCTTGTCATCCTCCCATTGTGTACATCCCCCACCATTGCCAGTGGTGAGAACTGAGGTTTCTTGATTACTGGGCCAGTGCAGGGGCATCACAGATGCCCTTAGGCACAGGCATATACCAAAGCCATTCCACCCTGTGGTCCTTGATAGTTGGGAAAGTTATGGCATGAATGGCAAGACTTAAAAGGCTCTAGAGCCATGATCTTAGTAACATCCCATGATACTGTGATCCTACACACACACACACACACACACACACACACACACACAAAAGTATCCTAATTATATCACTATACAAACTAGGTGGCACCGCACATTTCATGCAACCTTTACTTCCCCACCTGGACATAAAAATTATTTATCTTTTTAAAGAACCAGTTTCTACAACACCTAGCCCACCTGTCCATTCCAACAGTTTTCTCTCCTATGCACTTCTTCTTTGAGGTGACATTTTGTTGAATCATTGTCCACAGTGCCTCTACTCCTCTGCCAAAAGCATGTCACAATTGCATACATACATGTGGCACATACAATAAATAAATCTCATTTCTTAAAGCCATAAACACCCAACAGACAGATATTGTAGCTGTTGGATAATCTTGGATTAAAACACACCAACACCAAACCTCAAAACATCTGCATCTACTGTAACATCTACTAAAGCATGAGTCCCAGAAAAAGAACAAGAGAGAGAAAGAGAGAACAGCTATTTCTTATAAGAAATGGCATTTACCCACTTGCTGACTACCTCCTCAAGACTTACAGATTATGGTCCATATGAAGAATCTACCCTTTTCCCACTAGTAGTCTCCTCAGGCTCCATGTTTTAGTTCTCTGCAGTTCTCTTTCATTTTAAATCTGGCAAGTGTTCAGTTATTAATGGGATACTTACCAAAAACTAATCTAAACTACATCACACTCAGATACTACCTCCATTTTTAAGTGACCATAACACAAAAATTACAATTTTCCTTGTTTATACTAGTAACTGCCCCGGCAAATTGAAAATGTCTCCCTCCTTTACCACATATGGAAAACAGTACTGCTAGCTTGAACTTACTATCACAGTAGCAAAGGCAGGTCATCAGCAGTTTCTTAAACGGAATGTAATACAACCCTACAGTTCTTCTTAAGCACATTACACTCACAACTGGGTAAGCACTTCACTTTCAAGAAAAAAGATGGGTCAATCACATTTATTCACCCTTGTTCTCCTTAATGTTAAAATGATTAAAAAGAGATGAACCTTGGATGGATTGCAAAGCTAATAACAACCACAAACCCGTAGCAGTGCTGCCCTTCAGAAATGCTCACAAAAAAGCTAGGAAAGCAAATTCCATAAACATCAAAACAGACTAAGTATAAAAAAAATAACCATGTACTATTCTGGAAAGATCTCACCCAACGCAGAGGAGAATAGAGCCTCAGTCAACCCCATTCTACCTTTCTCAATAAATCTAATGCTCTTGAGGTGTCCTTGCATTAACAGTCCACTTGGCTAGTATGGAAAAACAATTATATGTGGTAGAATCCCAACATCAAACAAGTAATCTCCGTGGTATCCCCGAAGTCTCAAAACAACCCACTAAAGTGTAGTGGGTCCAAAAACAAAACAGTGTAAGAAACTTCTCTGTGTGGAAGATTTTCAGTCCATATATTTCTAGTTAATCACTGTATATTAATCAGATCAGACAATAGTAGTAGAAGTAATGAATGTAAACTCGTCTTAAGTCAAAACAAAACGAAAAGTAATAATAGAAAATATATAATTGTACAGCATTACTAAGTATTCGAAAGTAATCCATGCAAGGCAGGCAGTCTGTTTCCAGTCGAAAATTCTTTATTAAGTACACAGACAAGCGATCCAAGTAAAACAAAAATAGAGTAATAATTTCTATAGGTTCTGAGGATTTGACTCAAGTCTGCTGGAGAACGTTCCTTCCCACAGTAAGAGCCTTGCCTTCTGCCTGAATCGCTTAGGTGGATCATTATGCTTAGTTGTTTCAAGTATTACTTTAAAACTTATCCCTTTCACCTGGTATAAGGGGAATTAACCATACTCTCACCTTATGTGTTATTATTTTTGTTACACTTTGTTTTGCAGCTTGTTTTATTTATTTTTGCACATGTGTGTGTTGTAAAAATGCTTAGCTAATATGAACACAGGAACTATGCAAGGTAAGCGACCACTTGGACCATAAGAGGCCCTGTCATACACCTTTAAGAAGACACATTTAAAAGGTCCTGTCACCATTTATGAGTTCTTGACAGCGCACACCTCCCAAATCAAGCATCACATGAATACAGTTATTCTAGCATAAATCCTACATAAGTACAGTATTCTCTTGCAGAGATGTAGAAATGCAGCCATGTTAAAGCAGGCCTATATCTTCTTTTCGTATTTCACATTTTACATGCAGTTTCAGTAGCTGCAGTTTCAGTAGAAAGGAACGTGTCATCAAAGCATACAAATGAACTGAGTGACATAACCTTCAGGCCAAAACACTGATAAGGACGAGACATGCTAACAGAGTGTGCAGAACATTTGGTACAAAAATAGATCTTGTTTAGATGGTACAAGGCTTGGGAACCAAGGTTAAAGTGTCATGTAGAACTTGTAGGAAACTTACAGGGTTTTAGTATTATGAGAGATACTTGCTAGACAAAAGTCAGTCCAGTTAAGATGGAGTACAACAGTTAAGTCTGGATTCTCAGGGAATTAAGTACAAAAGTCAGTTTAAAGATCCAGCATTTCAGATATAGAGAAGTTCAGTTTAGACACTGAATACAGATATTCAGACGGGAGTAAAAGTCCAGAAACTACAGAAAACAGTGCAGTTTGTATTAATTCTGCCATTACAGCAGGAAGGAACATTTCTGAGTTCTGAGTTACTATGGACAGTATAATTTCATTTCACAACTACAGAAGTCAGAGTATTCAGTCTGGTTCTGTTCATTGGTGCTGTTATTTGAGACAGTATCAGTGTAAGACCTGTTCAGATATTTTGGAATGACTTCATGTACCTCCAACATATGCTGGTACTGCATAATAAACCACCTTTATCAAACTCACAGTAAGACTTTTATTCTGAAAGGTACAAGAAGATTTGGGGCATAAAGGAGAGAATGAGATATGTGGCATTTGTCCAGTACAGCACCGGATTATTCAAAGATAAAGACATTTATTCCAGTTCTTATAGTCACACTTTAATAAAGCTAAACTTGAACATTCAGGCATCCCTCAGGGCTCATTTCTAGGTCCCATAATAGTCTTTGTCCATTTTTTTCTCTCTCACTCTATATCAATGTTTCAAAAATGTCAACTACTGCAGAATACTTTTCTTATGCGGATGACTTAGTCATGTGGTCCTGCACGCAAAATACAGTCTCATCTTTGAAGCTGTAACTAAAAACAACTTAATCAGCCTTCACAAATGGAAACATATTTAATTCTTACAATTAATTACTCAAACACTAAATTGATGATGTTAAGCATGCAGAAAAAATACTGTTATATACCCTTGTCTCATAAATCCATTTACTAGCCAAGCTGCTTGTAGAAAGAATTTTCCTTTTCCTATACCGATATCTAGGAATGTTGATGGAACCTCAAAGCACAGCTTAACAAAACAGTCTGCAACCTTCAAATCCATATGAAATACATTATGCAATCTGCAGCTCAAACTTCCTGAAGGCACCAAAGCAACTACTTTCATATAGAATGCCAATTCCAAATCTGAGCTACTTTGTTCCAGTAATTACCACCTCAGTACAACAGCAAAAATGTTACAAAAGCTACTCCCCTCCCCCCCCCAAAAAATGGCACAGTCATGTGACCCTCTCTAAGGCTAACATTGTACCAGTTATAGTTCAAGCTCTGTGGTTCCTGGATGCACTTTTTTATAAAATGATAAATCACAGCCACAGACAACAGCATTAACACTAGACATGTATTCCATACAATATTGCACTTCCAGAACTACTGACTTCATTTTCTGTGTCTTCACATGACGTAGTTTATACATCTGATTTTCTAGCATAGCAGGCCCTATACTACAGGACTCCTTACCACCAGCTGCCATACACAGGATAAATATCGTATCTACGAACAAAAAATCACTACGGTAACACATTAAATGACCTTGTTCTTGGCACACTGTCACCACAACTCCATATAAATATGTTCATAGGTTCATAGGTTCATAGGTTGGTACTAGGCTATAGGCCCTAGGGCCTATAGAAGCCTAGCCATAACAATTCCCTGGCTATTTCTTCCCACACTATTTACTTTCTTGGACCCCTGCCTAGCAGGGCGACTGATGTGATCCCTGGAGTGAATTTCCTTTCTCCCATCCAATCATCAAGGCTCCTCTTGAAGAGAGCCACCTTAGAAATTTCTGTTCATTATACAATTAAAGTCTCCTGCTAGGATTATGTTCCCTTTAACATGATGTACAATGTCTTCTAAATGCTGCTTGGCTACTTTAACACCTAATCCAGGAATCCACTAAATGTTTACTAGAGTAAACATTTTCCCATTTATGGATATAGGTTCATAGGTTGGTACTGGGCTATCTGCCCAAAGGAATATATTAGCCCAGCCATGTTGTGCGGTATTCACCGCCCCTTTAGTAGTTCCCTAGACCCTTGTACTAGCAGCTGGCACCCTTGGCCCCTATCTAGTAGTGCTGTTGGTGTGATCCCCGGTGTGAACATTCTGTTACCCATCCACTCATCAAGGTTCCTCTTGAAGAGGAATAGTGAGGGGCTCTGTCTTATGTAGATCGGGACCCTATTCCATAGTAAGGGAAGTCTCTGCGAAGGGAATCTATCCCTCCAGCATGTTCTATTCATTGTTGTGTTGAGGTCTATATCCCTAGAGCGTGTAGCTCGAGTAGATTTTGTTTTGCTAAGATGGAGCATGTTCAACAATTCTGGGTTGGACATGGCTCTGCACATTAGACATGTCTATCGTTACTAAACAGAACATCCATGTTTTGTCATAATATGTACTTTTGGCATTAAGATTAAGTTTTCTATAAAACTGCTACTCCTCTCTTCTTTTGTTTATAGTGTGAACTTACTAAAACCTGTACAGTTATTTGTGTTAATTTATGTCTTCTTGTATAAGGTGGGTTTCTTGCAAAAAAATAATCTGTGCATTAAACACCTTCAAATAAGACTTCCCCTTTTACAATTATTATTCAGACCATTTACATTAATGGAAATGCAAATTATTACCACTCAAACTGCAAGTCATTTGTATATATTTTAACTAAGCACATAGATGTAACTAAAAAGAATGACTTATTTTCATTTGAGGTAGAAAAGTAGTTACAACTCACAGACACCCAATAAAAAGGGACTGAACAATAAAACATTAAAGAATGAGACAAAAAAAACTAACCCTCCCAGACTAGCCATTCAAACATACCCTCCAAGACCCCCTCCAAGAATAATTTCTAAACCCAATTATCTACACATTCTATCAGAAAGAAGCATGCTATGTCTTATATTCTATTTATACAAGACATGTTTCATAAAATTTTATTTTAAATCCTAGAAAAAATATTTAACATAACCATATTACTATATTAAACATATTAATTTGTGTAGGTAGTGATTTCTAAATGTTCTGAAAGTACCACATACTTAAACTTTTATTGCTCTATTATAACTCCTCTGTAGTGGCATGCACACTCACAAAGCCTTCTATCTCTTGAGGTATCGCTCTACTTTTACTCCATGAACCCCCTTCCCAGCCTACTCAGTTTGGACTGTACTAGAACCATTCAAAACTTACTACTGTGTTTTCCTTTGGACCCCTACATTTAGTGTTTAAACTGGCATAAGTTTGTAGTTATCCACCTCTAAGACGTGAATATTTTACTATCCTGCATACAACTGGCACAGTCGCTGAGGTTATTCTAAATACTAAGCTGTAACTGTTACAAAAGTTTTACCTGGTTTCCTGAGGGTGATTGTTTTTCACAGAAGTCTGAGAGCTATGCTTCATCCCACTCCATTCGCCCTCGCTGCGCTTGGGCTCACTCCAATCCCCTACCTCCATTTCCACCCACCCCCCTCTTTCCTTACATTTATACTTAACACCACACCCCATTCCTAGCCCACCAATCTTAACACATTCCTGCATTCCCTTATCTCTCCCCACCACACCTGTTCTACTTTTTACAGCCTCTCCACCCCTCCCACATCTATAGATTCTAAATTCATTAACAACCCCCTCCTGAAATTGCTTAACATCTCTCCCCATATTTTCCCTATGCTACTCCTCCAACTATGCAACACTGCTTCTCTATTTACTACTACTCTATCATGCCTCCTCTACCTAGCCTATAATGCCTCTAGCCCACACAATCACAACATAAATTACCTTCCCCCCAAGCACAAACTCTATCACCAATCTGCACTTACACCATATAGCCACATCTGCCCACAACTATACAATACTTCCTACTCTCTCCTTTATTCTTTCAAACATATACAATCCTCAAACCCTCAGCTGCCCACATACAGGTACCACCAGGCAATCACCAAACTGAAAAACCTACTACTGCACTCCCTTACACATATTAAATTACAGTCTGACATCCATCCAAACCCAGGCCCAAATATGGATTCACTGCCCATGCTGACACACCTCCCTAACTCTAACATATAGTCTCCTAACCAACCTCTCTCTGGAACTAATGCTCTTTCCTCTCTACTAACTACTTCCAAAGCCAACCTACTAATAATCAATTTCAATCTCAGAAGCTTTGTAAATAAAATTACTGAATTCCATGCTATCCTGGCTACCTACTCTCCTGACATAGCTGTTATAACAGAAACCTGGTTAAAGCCCCACATCAAAGACTCTGAAATCACACACAGTGGTCACAATGTAATTAGACAAGATAGACTAAGCAAAAGAGGTGGTGGAGTAGCAGTTATGTTTAAAGACTAACTAAAAATAGAAAAACTAAACCATCCAGCACCACACATCCCGAATGGGGAAATTCTCATCACCCGCTTGCATATAAACCCTCACAAAACCATGATTATCATAGCTACTTATCTGCCCCCTGGTAACAGTCGTCCCAACATAGAACTTCTCAAGTCTGTTTCCACATTCAGTCAGGAAACTATCATCTTAGGTGACTTTAATCTTGACGGACTCTCCTGCTCCTCTAACTGCCCTACCAACTTTATCAACCTCTACAATTTCTGCCAAGTTGTAAACTGCCCTACTTGCATTGACAAACAGAGTCACTACTTGACTGGATATTAACAAACCAAACCTGGGTTACTGGCTGTCTACCTATAAACCTTGACCATGCTCCTACATTCCTACTTAGAAAAAAAATCATACTCAATTCAGCAGTCCCTTCAAGTACATCCACAGTAAAAAACACTTCTCCCCTAACCTATTGAACCAATTACTATAACACTGCGATTGGTCACCATGAATTAACCTAAATCTGGACCTTGCAGTTGAATTCTTTAACAAATTTATTGACATACTAAATAGTCTAGCCCCTACCAGAAAAATACGCACCAAATCCAAGGAGTTACCATAGCTTTCTCATGACACTAAACTACTAATTAAACAAAGAGATAGAACCAAGGCCCTTTACTTATCCTCCAAAAACAATACCAACCTCACAGCCCATCAGCAATTAAGAAACCAAACAAAGAAAAAATCTTCAATGGTAAGAAACACTACTTCCAAACCTCTCAAACGTTTCTATATAACCCCAAACAATTCTGGCAAACAATCAGCTACCTCCTCAACCCTGGAAAAACCTCCACCCCCTCTCCTTCCACATCAAATGCCTCTGAACCCCTATCCTCACAACTCAATTCAAAACTTTACAAACTCTATCACAAGCCTCCTATATCCACTAACATCTACCACTCACAATCCCCTCCCTGCCTCTAGTACTACTAAACCCTTCTCATTAAAACCTATTCAAATGTCTTACATTAACGGAGCTCCTAAGCAAACTAAAATCATGCTGCCTTGCTGCTGACCAACTATCAAATGAATTCCTAAAAGTTGCTGCTCCACCCATCGCCTATCCTGTGTCCATACTAATCAATCACTCAGTCTCGGAACAATATGTGCCTCACCTCTGGAAAATCTCACACGAACAACTGCCCCATTGCTATCCTCCCGCCCACAGCTAAAATCCTAGAGAAATGCATTCATCAGCAACTCCTTAATCACCTTATCACTAATAACCTTCTATCTGACACCCAGCAAGGCTTCTGACCCAAGCACAGTACTAACACAGCCTTAATAACCTTCACAAACTCTGTTCATCACCTTATGAACAGTGGACAACTAGTCTCGGCAATTTTCTTGGACATGTCAAAAGCTTTTGACACCACTTCCCACCAACTACTGCTTAACAAACTGGTTACATACAATCATAGTTCATCAGGTTTCACAGTTATCTATCAAACCGTTAACAGGCTACTAAATGTGAGAACACTCTTTCCCAGCTACTGCCAGTATCCACTGGAGTACCCAAAGGATCCATACTTGGTCCCCTTCTCTTTATCATATTTACTAATAAACCTAAATTCATCAACCCAACTTGCCTCAATCATACAGTACCCAGACAACATATCTCTTATCCACTCTGCCCCTTCCCCACTAGAACTACAGGATAAGATGCAAAAATCATTTTGTGAAACTGAAACTTACCTATCAAAACACCAGCTCATTCTAAACCCAAATAAGACTAAGTCAATGATTTTCACTAACAAATCTACCAAGCACTGCTCTCCACCCCTATGTATTCAATCAGCCAATGGTACCAAAACTGAGCCTACAAACTGGGCCAAGCTCCTAGGTATTATAATAGATAACAGACTAAAATTTGATATTCATATCTCCCAAACTATCAAAAAAAGTCCATGCTAAACTTGGTGCTCTCTATAGGGCCAAACCAAACTCAACTCCCCAAGCCAGGTTAGCCATTGCTAGATCTCACCTTCTGTCTACCCTTCTCTACTGATCACATATCTTCACCAACATACACAAGGCCAACTTTCATAACCCTGAATCCTGCTATAACAAAATAGTAAAGTTTGCCACCAATCATCCCCATAAAACCCACCATTGTACTGCTCTTCAGTAACTTAACTGGCTAGAACTTCCCAATCTAACACACAACTAACTTACCTTCACCCACAAAATCATTCACAACCCCAATAACTGCCCTGCAATTTCAACCCTGGTCCAACTACATGTCAACAGCAAGTCTCTTAGGTCTTCTAATAAGCCACTGCTCAAAATTACACAGTCTACAATTACACAAAACTACCATGGTGATGCCCTCTACTATAACAAAAGAGTAAAGTCCTGGAATGCTCTCCCTCTAAAGCATACAATACACTCCCTGGTATTCTTTCTTCAAAATAAGAAAAGGACATCTTAAAAGTAAATTGGCTCTGCCCGTGCAATTCTTCTGGATAATTTCTGCTCTACTAGTACTCTCTCCTCATTTCTTTCACCTTTATACTGCTCAAACTATTTCTAGTTTCATTATTGCAATGATTGTTTACTTGCTGATAAATGTAACCTCATTGCAGTTATTCTCTGTAAACATGCTATGCACTATTGTGTATCTTATGCATCTTCTGCATGCTCCCTGACAGCTTCAAATTTTATACTCAATCATCCAAGAATCTGTGCACTACTGTTTATTACCTATAGCAACTTTTGCACATATTGGATTTGACCCAGAAATTGTTACTGTAACTTATCTGTATTTTATTACATTTTTATGTATCTTGATATTGGAGCTTTTCTCCCCAGGTCTCCATTGAAAATGGGCTACTTTCCCAGTCGGACACTACTCGGTAAACAAATGTAAATAAAATAAATAAATATTAAAATAATGCAAGTTACAATGACTGTGTTTGACTAATGGACAAGTGTTGTGTATTATAAGCAAAGTATTTTTGATAAGAATGGATTAATGTTTGTCATTAAGATTAATCTAACTAATCAGCAAACAGTTCTGATCTATAAAAATGTATAACAAGTTTCCATCACTCTAGTTAAACCCAGTGAAACTGCTATTATATTGTGTAGTAGCACAGTCTGCTTCACATTAAGCTCTTTACTTTATATGATCGAATTACAACTTCCTATTTTCATTAAAATCAGATATACAAAGTTCAGTAAATTACTTGTTAACAAATCTCTCACCACTTTTACTCTTATTCAAGTTGTACAGTTGTGCATGTTATCAGGTAAATTTCCCTTTAAGAAGCTGTGAAATTCAAACAGCTCATTGTTAATCTTTAACCAGAGTGCTTACATCATGCCCGAGTCTTTTGCTTTCATTTTCAAGCACTCCCACCATTACAAAGGGATTTTCAGCTTCTTCTTCTTTCGGCTTTTCCCGGTTAGGGGTCGCCACAGCAGATAATCTGTCTGCTCATGATTGGCAGTGGTGTTTTATGGTGTCGAGTTGCCAGCCCGGCACCCAATCTTCCACAGAAGGCACACACATGTGCACACTCACACCTAGGGCCAATTGAGAGTGTCCAATCCACCTACTGCCATGTCTTTGGGATGTGGGAGGAAACCGGAGCACCTGGAGGAAACCCACGCAACCACAGGGAGGACATGCAGACTCCGCACAGAAGGCACCC